>NC_044063.1:11484674-11509674 GCF_902167405.1 Gadus morhua
ATTGTTTCAACAGCAGTGTTTTCGGGGAAAGATGTGCTCGCAAGGAGAAGCACCTGAGGAATTTGTAGCTCGGGCCAAGTTGCCTCGTGAGCCGCAGGGGGCGGGGGGGGGGGGGGGGGGGGGGGGGGTGGAGAGAGAGCATACGGGGGTTGTGATATCTTGCGTTCCTATCTTCGACCCTCTCTCGCTGCACAGTTATGTCCGCGGGACCGTCGGTGTAAGAAATAGTGCAGGACAAGGCGTGCGTAACGGAGCATCCGCATGCAACACCACAACAACCGCAATGAAGAGAAGAATACTCTACCAATGCCCGCGGATAGCGATCAAATGACACTGAGACGCGCTGTCACACTCTAATTTGATATCAGATTAAAGCTGTGCCTCCGCTGGAGAGACTGATCAGTAAGAGCAGCAGAGCAGGGCACCTTGTTTCTCCTTCTGCACCCGTGGACTCCGCTGCCGGGGACGCACCGGCACAATGAGGTTGAAAGGTATCGTTTCCCTCATCGTGCTCGGCTCTTTATCCGCTTATTTTATTTATGAGCCCATTCCGGAAGCCATTGATCAAAAATGGAAACTTATGGTGACCAATTCCCTCTTCAGAGCTCTCAGCCACCTGGTAAGCAATAACTGTCGCGTTTTTCTATTGCTGATGCCTCGATTTCAGGAGGCTGTTCACAGAAAAAAACTAACAAAATATAAATACAGTACATTTCTTATTTCTTTTTAAATGTAAAATATGTATGTATCTATTTGGAAGGTTTCCTTTTTCAAACTTTTTCACTGTCAACTCAAATAGTGTTAGATATTTCGTTATACAACACCTATGTGATGGTTCTGCCACGAATAGCCCTGCTGGTTACACCAGATTATGTCAGACACTAATCCAGCCATAGTATAGCCGCTCACCTGTTCTATTTATAGCCACTATTAAGGAAATACACTCTTTGTTGATGGCTGTGCTGAGATGCCTCTGCCTTCCTGGAGGTCATTCCTCGAGTCAGACATGGATGTTCCCTCTGTAGTTCATAAGACAACAAACATTTAGATATAAGTATACCAGCTGCAGAACCTTATCCCATGCAAAAAAATGCCTATTCAAACATGAAAACTTCCATTAAGTTTTTGCTAATTTTCTTTCATTGAATAATTGTACAATGTAGGCATTGCTCCAAACGTTTTAGTAAATTAATTAATTCACCAAGCCAAAACTATTTTGGCATCCCATTTTCTGTTTGCTTTGGTGTGCGTGTGTGTGTGTGTTTACTTGTGCGTTTGTACATGCGTGTGTCTGTGTGTGGGTGTGCGTACGTGCATGCGCGTGCGTGCTTGCATGTGTGTGTTTGTGTGCGTGTGTGTGTGTGTGTGCAAGTGGGTGCTCGCGCGCGGGTGTGTGTTTGTGTGTGTGTGTGTGTGTGTGTGTGTGTGTGTGTGTGTGTGTGTGTGTGTGTGTGTGTGTGTGTGTGTGTGTATGTGTGTGTGTGTGTGTGTGTGTGTGTGTGTGGAGGTAAATGCACGGTTCAGTGCTTATGGTTACCACAGCGGACAAGGCGGGTCTCAGCTGATCTGCGCTAAGCCCTACCGTCGCCCAGCCTGCCTGTCGTGGCGCGACTCTGAGCCCTCCTGTGTCCGCTACGCACCCATGGATGTCTTTAGGGGTGTTATGACATTCACAGCGGCGGCGCTCACATGATGTGGTGGTCCCGGGGTTTTATTGTTGAGCGCGGCAGAATTATAGATATCAAAGCGTGCATCCATTGGGATGACGCATATGGCCACAAAGAATGCTTTTCATGAAAATAGACAGAATCTAATGTAAAAAAGTTCAAAGAAATGTATTAACCGAATTCATGTTTGAATCCATCCATTACCCCTCTTTGTTTGTGTGTGTGTGTGTGTGTGTGTGTGTGTGTGTGTGTGTGTGTGTGTGTGTGTGTGTGTGTGTGTGTGTGTGTGTGTGTGTGTGTGTGTGGGGGGGGGGGGGGGGGGGGGGGGGTTATCTGTGCCTGTGCGAGCATGTGTGCGTGTGTCTGTGCGGGTGTTTCCATGTGCGTGTATGTGTATGCATGCTTCTCTCTGTGCGCGTGCATGCATGTGTGTGTGTGCGCGTGCCTGCGTGCATGTTTGTCTGTGTGCATGTCTCTGCATGCGGGTATGTGTGTGTCTGTGTGTTTGCATGTCTCTGTATGCGTGTGTGTGTGCGTGCAGGCGGACCTCAGTGAGCTGCTGGGGCTGAAGGACTACATGGGCGTCATGTACTTCATCACGCTGGCGGAGCGGGTGGTGCCGCTGTCGGACCAACACGTGTTGGTGACAGAGGAGCGCTTCGACGGGGTGGAGGTGGTGCTGTACCAGCCCCAGACCGACCGGCCCACGGCTGACCTTCGCAGGGCTGTCATCTACCTGCACGGCGGGGGCTGGTGTCTGGGCAGCTCCCGTGAGTAGCTGGAGGCGCTGGAAGATCATCATGGAGATCCTCCCTGACTGATCTGATGTGATATTGAATCTTTAAATAGAAGTCATTATATGATCATTATAATATTCATAATCATCACTATCATCATAATCATCATCATGATCATCATAATAATAACAACGATGATGAAGATGAGGCTGAGGTTGAAGAATTATAATTAGGACGATACTTTGGGGATAGTATCTATAATCGCTAGCTATAAAAAGTAGCTATAATCACTATATGCATCATGCAGGAATATCAAGGTTGATTTGATTAGGAAACTTTGCCGCTTTCAGGTCCCTGTTCATTTGTGCTATTTTAATGATGGATGAATGAATGAATGAATGAATGAATGTTGCATCAGGTGGGATGTTAACGCCCTATCGTCGACCTGTGTGTCTTCTGCAGGGATGAGCCCCTATGACGCGCTGGCCAGAACCCTGGTCACGGACCTCGACGCCATGGTGCTCTCTGTCGAGTGAGTATCTGTTAATAATCATCATTATATGTGATACTACAGCATTGCTGGATTCTCGATCCTGATTGGTCAATAATGTTCCAAGGTTTATTTTCCTCAATAGCAGGACACCTCTGCCTTTTTACTCTTCTAAATTGATGAAACGGCTACAACAGCTGTCCCAACAACCCAGATGTTTCCTTGACACCGCAATAACAACACTCACAAAGCACCAAAGAATATCGTGCTTTCAGCCGATTTGGTTGATAAAATCACTGACGTTACGGATGAGATTCCCTCTATCCAATAGAGGCTGGTCCCTGTGGTATTACTCAATCAAAACCAGGTTCCTAAAAGGAACCAATGCCTTCTCCCTGTTAACTCCCACGCCTGCCACACTCCCCCACCAGGAACACTCTGATTGTATCTGTTCCAGTGCCCTCCCGGTGTGCCGAGATGCGTTGGCAGATAGAATGGAGTGCTTCTGCTGGCTCGTTTTCATTGGTCCCACCCGACTCTCTGTATTAAATCAACTGTCCCCGGTGCCAATTCCCCAGTGGCACTGCTGTGTCACAGTCCTCCCTCTCTCACTTACCCCTGAGACACCACACACACATATTGCTCAGCACACTCCATTCCCTGCGTGTGCGTGTGTGTGTGTGTGTGTGTGTGTGTGTGTGTGTGTGTGTGTGTGTGTGTGTGTGTGTGTGTGTGTGTGTGTGTGTGTGTGTGTGCGTGCATGCGTGCGTGCGTGTGTGTGTGTGTGTGAGTGTGCAGGTGTGCAGAGGTATGGATGACTTAGAGTGAATGGATGAATATTTTGGATGTATTCAGACCGATTGATTGATGGATGGATGGATGTGGACGGATAAGTTCCCTCTCATAATGATTTTCCGTCACGTTTCCTGTGAAATAATTTCAGCATCTGTCAGGAATGTATGGGGATTGTTACATTATTTCGGGGGATGGGACCCACCCGTAATATGGGTTTCATAGAGCAAATGGCTGAGTCACATGTGTCGTGGGATATGGAATATTGAACTCAATTCCTGTCGACACAGGACTACACAGCATGTATGAGTGGCTGGGCCTGGCTGGACTAGCTTCATATATAGACCTATCAATCTTTACAGGTAAACTTGTATCAGAGCTTGTAATACATTTTGCATTAAGGGCATTTAGCAGACGCTTTTATCGAAAGCAAACAATAATTACATTTGTCAGAAGAAAGAGTAACAATATATTGCTGTTAGTACAATATGGATGTTCACAGAACCAAGTGACATGCACTTACAATTGTTTGGTTAACCCCTTCCCTGTATGCAACAAAGCTAGCTAAGATAAGATGCTACACGATGCCAAGGGACCCCTGAAGAACAAAAGTTTTATGAATGTATGGACTGGAATACCCACCAACTCTCTTTATGAATGCACACTGAAGACTTTTTACAGTGACGAAATGTACCATATCTTCATAGCTCAGCACTCCTACTAATGTTGTTCAGACTCATATAAGTCTTCAAATTTTCACAGGTTTTCCATCCAGTGTTGTCCTTAAGATGGGTTTGTGCCTCCTTTGGTGACCTCAAAGGGTTACCTAATTCAGCTTGCTTCAGTCAATTCATCTCATTCGTGTCTTTGGATCTCTGGAGAGGTTTTAGTGCAAAGCATTCAAAGCACATATGTCCAACATCAGAAGCAGCCAAATACTTATATCCTTACTCTGTTTCATCAAATGACTTCTAACGGTTGTACGGAGTTGTGGAATATTCCCCGGAAATAACAAAGATGTTTTTTTAATCCATCTTCAATCAGTCTGAGACCTTCTAACTTTTGTGATTATACAACCCTAAACCAAGGCGTCAGAACACTTTCAAGGTTAAACCTTGAAATACGAACACTTAATCTCTTTAACCATTGGACTGCAGTCGTGTTTCTTAAAGTAAGCATTTCTTAACTGCCCTTTGTACTAAAGAGTCAGCTAATGATGACATCAGACATGATAAAAAGTGGAAAATGTGCTCATAGCTTGGCCTTAGCCTGGCTAGACTAGCCAAAACCCATGCATCATGACGATCAATCCCCCTCTTATGACCTCTCCTCCTCTGCTAGGTACCGCCTGGCTCCAGCCCACCACTTCCCCGTCCCTTACGAGGACGTCTATAGCGTGGTCAAGCACTTCCTCCAGGAGGAGGTCCTGGCTCGCTACTCGGTGGACCCGGGGCGCATCGCGGTGTCTGGGGACAGCGCGGGAGGGAACCTGGCAGCAGCGGTGTCCCAGCAGGTTAGCTCATCCTAGCACTGGATATAAACAACAAGGCTAGCTGCTAAGCTATGCCTATGGACAACAGAAGAAGAGTTAAGGCAACGTTACCTACATTGGTTGAGCGTAGAGAAATTACTTGTCCCCACTTCCAAACAATAGTTTTCTGTTAAGTTTGTATAGCTTTTCATGCAAATGATTCAGATTTTCCGTTCTTTCTTTCATTTTCTTTCATCCTTTCTCTCTTTCGTACTTCTATTCTTCCTTTCTTATTCTTCTCCTTCTCCCTTCCTCTCCGTTATCTCCCTCCCCCTCCCCCGTCCCGGTATCCATAGCTACGGCAGGACCCGGACCAGAAGATCCAGCTGAAGATCCAGGCCCTGCTCTACCCGGTGCTACAGGCCCTGGACCTCAACACCCCGTCCTACCAGCAGAACCGGGACATGCCCATCCTGCCGCGCACCCTGATGGTGCGCTTCTGGAGCGAGTACTTCACCAGCGACAAGGCCCTGTTCCGGACCATGATGTCCAACACCCACAACGGGCCCGAGTCCGCAGACCTGCTCAAGTTCGTCAACTGGGGCGCCTACCTCCCCGAGTCCTACCGGGCCGACTACAACTACAGCGTCCCCGCTGTGGGACGCGACCAGGCGGCGGTGGGCGTCCCGGCACCCGACGGCGGTCCGTCCAGGGCCATCGGGGACCCCCGGGCGTCGCCCCTGCTGGTGCCGGACAGCGCCCTGCGCTCGCTGCCCAAGGCTTACGTGCTGACGTGCGAGTACGACGTCCTGCGCGACGACGGGATCATGTACGTGACGCGGCTGCGAGAAGCCGGCGTGGAGGTGACCCACGAACACTACGGCGCGGGCTTCCACGGGGCGATGATGTTCAACCTGTGGCCCGTGGACTTCGCCATCGCTCGCCGCATGACGGACAACTACGTCCGCTGGCTGCAGGAAAACTTGTAAGCCCGGGAGGGAGGGATGGGGTCAGTGGCGACGGTTGCGGCGGTCCCGCTCCCGCTGTTGGTTCCTTAGCATTGGTCGGCCGCCTGTTGACTCGCAAGGTTTTAGTTTTACGTTTTTTTTTTCTTTTCAGATCTTTTCTCTTTTTTTCAATTGTATTTTTTCCTTTTTTGGTTTCTGTTGTTGTTTTTCGTCTCAATGTTTTTTTCTGTTGAAGTACATCTTTTTTTTTTTCAATTATGCAAGGACCACACTTATAAGCGACTAGTATTCACTCCATTAGCTTAGGCACTTTGCTGAAGGACGCCTACTACAGGTCAGGCTTGTGGGTGGGCAATCCTGCATCCTGCATCTCTCGGTAATGTACCACATCGTGTTGCGAAAAGTCAGAGCGGACATTTCTTTTATACTACAGGGATTTGTGCTTTGCATTAAATGTTTGATTTTATTAGAAGTAAGATTGGAATGTAATCGACGGTGTATGCTTGCCTTGTTACACATAACACTTAATAAACTGCTACCAACAACAACAGTACATACCACAGATATATTGTATAAATCATAGGTGTAAAAATAATCTTATTTCCGAACAGCGCATGCATGGGGGGCAGCTTGATCAACCACAAAGTGGCGGTAGCTCGTAGCCACAGTGTAGATAATCCTAGTTCAAACCTCACTGGTTCCACCAGACCGGGGCTGCACCTGGGTTCATCTGAATGAATTTCCAACACAAAAGAAGACAACATTAGTGGTTAGAGTTCACCGAGCACCGACGTCCGTTTAGGGGAGAGGGTAGGGAAAAGTTGCGCAGCAGTAACCCGATAGCCGCAGTACTCTGGATGTCACGTGAGGTCAGCCAAACCCAGTGGAGTCAGATCTCTCTTTCTGCGTCGCTCTTTGGAAGTCTCTCGTTGGATCTGATTATCTCTGTGAAGCTTGTGACGTTTTTAACAGCACATGTGCTAGAGATCACGTCATCATCTGAGAGGGCTTTGTCGTTTTTATTAGCTTTGTGGGTTTTTTGTGTAGCCAATCTTTGTGGGAGTTGTGTGAACCGAAGCGACACACAGGCTGCATCGATTGTTAGGCTAGGGAATACTTGTTGTGTTGCTATTTGAAGCTCATGCATATTGTTCATATTGTTTTACCAAAGAAACCACACTGCTCCACATCGTGTATCTTGCATGGACTATACCTTATTATTTAGCGTTGTTTCCCCTTCATAATTCTGCTCCTTACTCATTTGTAAATATTATGATTTGTATGTTTTTATTTGCAAAAGAAGAACCTAGAACGACGTGTATTGTTTTTTCTGAAAATAAAGAGACCCAACCTATGACTAGCTTGTCTCGTGTGTGTTGTATGGATCCAATTCCGCCGACTTTCATTGCGTCTCAGTGATAACTTCCAGTTATACTGTGTGGAGCATCATAGTCTGAGGCTCAGCTTCTTTCCGATGTGTGTGTGTGTGTGTGTGTGTGTGTGTGTGTGTGTGTGTGTGAGCCAGGGCCATGACTGATGGCGACTGATTCTAGAAAACTATCAGATGACAGAATCGAAAGGAAAAAAATACACAAAGAAGCTGAACTATCTGATATGGAGTAGAAAGGGAGCAAAAGCATTGAAGAGGTTCTGGGGTTATTCAAGTGAGGAATATGAATAGATATTACAGAAAAATACCACATTAGCATTCAATGAGCTGCCTTTGGGGGAGTTAGTCGCTCCCAGGTTTCGAGACAGACGGCGGAAATTAAATATATATTATCCAAGACAGAGTTTTATTTAAATGTTTGTTTAATAAAAACCTTGTGCCAAGCTAGATTATAAAGCTCCGCACACACACACACATGCACACACAAACACACACACACGCACACACACATGCACGGACGCATGCACACAGACACGTACACAAATGTTTTCTTTCTCTCAGATGTACCCCGACTTCTCAGATAGCATCACGTTCTGCGATGAATTCATTCGATAACGTTGGCTCCCAGAGTCTCATTTCTAGTTTAATGTTCACAGTTGATATCCCATTGTGATGCTCCTTCAGCAGAGGCTAATATGATAAACGGGAAATAGATTACAGCAGACGGCTGACACAGTATGGCGAGATTGTTCTTACAGTACAGAACATAGTATGCAAAACATTCTATGCAGAGCTATTGTCCCCTGTTCAGAAGCGGCTTTAAATTATCATAAACCTGCACTTTGCATCCTTCCTAAGAAGTATGCATATTTATATTGCTTGCTTTGTATTATTATTATATTGTATTATTATATATATATTATTATTATATTGCTTTTTACTACTACTACTATTTAGCTGACACTTTTGGTGTCAGCTAAATAAAAATAAACATACAATGAGTAAATTCAACCATGAGGATACATCCCGGGAAATTGGCAAGAGTCATGCAAGTACATTGAATGAAACCAAACATTGAATAAAGCCAACTGCTTTAGATGAAGTGCACGGTGAAGTGCACGGTGCGGAGGAGAGATGAAGTGCGGGAGGACCCGGACAGGTTGAAGAGCACCAAGGCTGCTGCATTCTGGATGAGCTTCAGGGCTCGGATAGCACAGGCAGGCAGACCAGCCAGGAGGGAGGTGAGGGAGTCTAGACGGAGAGGACGAGAGCACTGGAACCAGCCCTCATCAAGGGGTCATCGAGGGGACACGCCACCCGGTTCCTTGCAGTCCGGGACGCAGACATGGAGACAGAGTTTTCAGTATGATATTAACATAAATAAATAAATAAACCCAAACACATTTTATAGTAGCTAGATGCTAGTTTGAAGTTTATAGCTTCAAACACTGTTATATTAGACTTCCTTTCATGATGTGCCGGCAGAAAGATTTGCACTATTCTCCCAAAATGACCAATAAGTGAACCCTTATTGTGCCATTCTCCGAGGCAATAGGACATGATGGTTGGTAATGGTTGTTGATGATCTAGCGTTATCGTATTACATTAATGCAGTTCTTTCTGTATTCTGATTTTTTTCATTTTTTCATTATTACATTGTGTTTTTCATGCAATCTAAAATCTCTCTCTCTCTCTCTCTCGCTCTCTCTCTCTCTCAGATTACACAACGGAAACGCAAATGAACTGAAATGAACTAAAATGGACCATTGCCAACTCAACCCCTAAAAAAAGAACAGAAACACACACAGACACACAAACACACAGAGACACACATAGAGACACACACACACACACACACACACACAAACAGACACGCACACACACACACACACACACACACACACACACGCATAAACACACAAACCCACACACACACACACCAACATCAACACCTACCTCCATTTCCCTTCCTCTCACACCATCATCCACTTAGCCAACTCAGTATTCAGCGTATGATGTAATGCGTTTTGTTGTGTGGCTCCATCGCTACTGCTCTGCCCTGTCATTGGCCCGACTGCCTGCCAAGGGGGAATTTTGAGGTGCTCCCGGGCACATTGTGGCCACTGACAGTGCAACATAAACAATATCATATGAGACAGCCTGCGGGACCACATGATTCTGGCTACAGGACAGGGCGCTCTGTGTTATGCCAGGGTCAATGTTTTCAGTGTTGTACCACTGATGAGCACATGCCAATGTGGGCGGAAGTGTTTTGTGATTGAAAGTGGTTTTAAGGTGTTATTTTTCAACCTGGTCTCAAAAACAAAAACAAAACAATATATCTCTGGCAAACCGGTTAACATATGTGTGTGTGTGTGTGTGTGTGTGTGTGTGTGTGTGTGTGTGTGTGTGTGTGTGTGTGTGTGTGTGTGTGTGCGTGCGCGCGCAGGTGAGTGTGTGTGTGTGTGTGTGTGTGTGTGTAAGTGTGCGTGTGTTAATAAACTAGCAAAAAACATGTGTTTGTATTAGTGCACTTTGTTGCATGTGAGTGTGTGTGGGTAAATAAACTTGCCTTAAAATGTGTGGGTTCACACGTTTTGATGTCACACTTTGTTGTTGTGACTAAACAAGTGTAGCATGTAGGATTTGTCACATCCCTTGCAGGCATGCCACACATTCTCAACATCACACTATGGCATCTGGTTATGTTTTCACAAGCACAGTGTGCCATTAACCTGCTGGCGGCAAGCAGGCAGACAGGCTTATTAATGGTTTTCCATACACTGGAAAAAGGGTTTTAAGCCGTACTTCATCTGATTATTATTTTGTAATTCAATTCAAATAAACATTTTTTGTTTTATTTTTAAAATAACTTTTTTTTATTTCAAAATACTGTGAAATATAGATA
The DNA here is from genome assembly GCF_902167405.1 of Gadus morhua. NCBI lineage: Eukaryota > Metazoa > Chordata > Actinopteri > Gadiformes > Gadidae > Gadus > Gadus morhua. The sequence goes on from NC_044063.1 coordinate 11,495,098, forward strand.
TTTTTAATTAGGAGCTCAATTAAGAAATATCCATTTTGATAAATGTAAAATTTTAAGGTTGTGTATTCAACTGATTAAAAGTTTTGTCATTCAATCCAAATATTTTTTTTTTGTTTTCTTCCTAAAACACTGTTATATTTGATTAGGAGCTCAATTTAGAAATATTTGTTCAGACAAATGTACAATTTCAAGGTTACGTACAAGCCTGCGCATGCGCATTAAATACAAAGACGCTTACGACTACTGGACCAAACCGCAGTGTTGCCAACTTAGCGATTTTGTCGCTATATTTAGCTACTTTTCAGACCCCTTTGGCGACTTTTTTTCAAAACAGCGACAAGCGACAAATCTAGCTTATTTTTCAGCTGCTATTGGTGACTTTTGGCGACTTTTTGAGGTGAAAGCACTAGCCTCGACCAGAGTGACGATGACTCACTGGTTCTGTGAGCTAGGACAGTCTGTCTGTGTCTGGAGGGAGGTCTGGAGTAGGTCTAAAGGCCTATTTAGGGTCGTTTTAGACGCAGAGACGTAAGCACGTAATTTACACAAGGGACTTGTTTTAGACAAGTTTTGATTTACGGTTCCCGTAAGGTTTCTTAAGGATTGCGCGTGTTGCAAGGGGATTCTCCGCCAGAACAGTAGGGGGAGCAACGAACGAATCTGTGGGCGTGGAAGTGGAAATCGCTGGCTTGTTTATATTTATAATCATAGCCGCGGAAACGTATTCTCAGCAGGGGGTGCTGGAAAAAAACCTCAGCCTGGACTAGACTCACAACTCGCTACATTGATAAAAAAAAGATATATAGCAGCGCAGCTCAATTACACCAGTGCATGCGCGCACAGTCGAAAATCGATCGTTGTGTTCACACCATGGTTCACATCCAGCTGCTCACAGAACAAGTTTAGCGCGCCACCGCTCCCCTCACACTTTTTCATATAACATTTTTTTTGCACTAGGTCATATGAGCATCAAATAAATCTCAAAATGCCTTGGACAGCAGCGACTATGACCCGCTTTGCCACGGGCCGAAACAGTGCGGAGCGACCACAGCGGGGCAGAGGAGTGTCAGGAATAGTCTTTTGTGTACACATCAGTACGGCCTATTTGCACTACTGTTTAGTGGCAATGCAGTGTTATATTCTATGCCTTTTAATTTTCGTATATTATTTCAATGAATACAATTTATTTATTTATAAAAACAAGATCTGGTCTTCAAATCTTTTTTCCAAACATAGGTCGGGTTTGTGTTTATATTCGGACCAATACGGTACAGCGGGCGCTCACATGACGTTAAGCATTTCCTGGTGCATAATGTGACGCTTCAGAACCTAAAATCCCGTTTCACCCCGTTGACACAACACATAACCGGCGTTTTCAGAAATCTCCACTTTGGCCAGAGTTTTTAGAAATAATCGTTTTCTGTGATAAGACAGGGCCTCAGACAGGGCAGCACCCCTACTTCCCGCGGTACTGTTTATAATTATCATAATTCGTTCTTGTGTTTTCTTCTTCTCCTTCTTCAAAATTCTTCATTCGCTTCTGTCACGGCCTTTTAAAAATGGCGCTATTATGCTGTAAAACCGGAAATGTGAGACTCCTGAAAGGATGTGGTTAGCTGGCCAATCACAGTCTTTGCGAGCTGCGTAGGGCCGTAGTGTTTTATTTATGCCGCTTTTCCACTGCATGGTACCAGCTCGACACGACTCGACTCGACTCAACTCGCCTTTTTGGCGTTTCCACCGCGAAAACATGGTATCTGGTACCTGAAGTGGCTGCTTTTTCTAGTACCGCCTCGCTCTAGGTTCCAAGCGGCTGAGCCGATGCTAAAAGGTGACGTCGGCAGACGGCCGGCCACTGATTGGCCAGAGAGTGTGACGAAGTCACGTGAGCGACATGGCAACCATGCTGGTAACAGCCATAGCAGCGCCGCAGCCAACATATTCCACTTCTTCAACATGCCAGCTAATAATACGAACACGAATACCATCGCATCGATGTTCTCCATTGTTGTTATGTGGGTTCTGTCCATGTGTGGGTTACGTAGGTGTTGTTTGCGTCGCGTACAAAAATACGTCACGGCCCTTTACCGCAACCGACCCCGCCCACGTCCCGGAGGTACTATTTGCGGTGGAAAAGGACCCGCGCTGCTACCGTGTCGAGTCGTGTCGAGTCGTGTCGTGTCGAGTCGAGCTACATGTGCGGTGGAAAAGCGGCATAATCGCATATAGTCAGGAATTTGGGCCGACGCACTTAAGCACGTAAGGGGGGATATTTTACCGCGCAAGGGGGGGTTATGTATCTTACGTGCTTACGCGTTACGTCTAAAACAGAGCATATATCGGCCTTAACTCTGCCATTTAGATTGTTAATATATATGGTATATTGTGTGGCGGCAGTAGCCGCCACACAAGTAGTAGGTAACCTGAAAGTTGTTGGTTTGATCCCCGGCTTCACCAAGCAGAGTATCGAGATGTCTTTGACAAAGCACCTAACCCAGACTGATTTCGCGATGCGATGTCGAATCCAGACGATGATGTATTCAGAAATGTGTTATGTTTAAATGAGAAACAATTGTTTGATTAAATTGTAATCTTTTTGATTGGATAAAACAAATTATTTCTGATAGATATTTCTTAAATGAGAAACAATTGTTGGAGTGAATCAATATTTTTTTGTTTAGGATTTAACATACGATTTAAATGTATTAACTTCATTCAAAGAATAGAATTATACTTGGTGCCAAGTTGTATTATTTTGTTTTTATGAACATAGGAAATATTGTTTGAGGCAAGCTATATATTTGTCATTGGCTCAAGTTATGTAATATAGATGTGAACCATTACCCTTGTTTTTTTTAATTGGTTCAACAGAAGGCTTTTTCCAGTGTACTACTTTGCCTGTTCTACAGCCGAGATAATGCATGGCTGTTGATAGCATCCATGGGCGTTCTGAAACACTTATATTGTGGTGCGGTGCAGAATTTACATCACTATTTACATATTATATGTTGCCTCAGTTTTGCCTTTGTAACATTGCCTGGACTTCTTACACTGGAAAAAGTCTTTCATTGAACCAATTAAAAAAATGTAGGGTAATGGTTCACATCTATATTACATAACTTGAGCCAATGACAAATATATAGCTTGCCTCAAACAATATTTCCTATGTTCATAAAAACAAAATAATACAACTTGGCACCAAGTATAATTCTATTCTTTGAATGAAGTTAATACATTTAAATCGTATGTTAAATCCTAAATAAAAAAAGATTGATTCTCTCCAACAATTGTTTCTCATTTAAGAAATATCTATCAGAAATAATTTGTTTTATCCAATCAAAAAGATAAAATTTAATCAAACAATTGTTTCCCATTTAAGTCATAATATGCATCCGATATAATTTGTTTTATCCAATTTAAAGGATAAAAATCGAATCAAACAATTGTTTCTCATTTAAGAAATATCTATCAGAAATAAGCTGATGTTCCAAAAAGCTTCAAAACATGATCAGGCAGCTGGTGCTCAAAGCAAGCATCACCCGACAGCTTTAATCCATATCGGATGTATAGGATGGAGTTTGATGCCCCGTACCCACTACATGCGTCCGTCGACTGATCCCCATTGACTTTCAATGGGGACGGACGCGCAATGCATTGTGGATCCGTCAGTTCCGTTGGAGCCGTCGGCTCAGTCATGGCTCAGTCAAAAAGTTGAAAAATGTTCAACTTTTTCGGCAGCGACGGATCCGTCATCCAATCAGATCACGTATGCAAATTTAAGCACTGTGACGCGACTCGGGCTCTGACGATACTGGAAAGCGGGAAAGCGGGTCATCTTGCATCGCAACAAGCAGGAAGAAGCGGGAAGAACCCGGCGAAGCGATTTGATTGGCTGACGGATGCCTCTGCAAAGACTACTCCCCCATCAGTCAGCCACGCCTTCCCACATCAGTCGACGGACGCATGTAGTGGGCACGGGGCATAACGCCCCTTGCCCACTACCTCCTTCAGTCAACGGTGCAAGATGACCCGCCTTCCCGCTTTCCAGTAGGTAGAGCCCGAGTCGCGTCGCAGTGCTTAAATTTGCAGACGCGATCTGATTGGATGACGGATCCGTCGCTGCCGAAAAAGTTGAACATTTTTCAACTTCTTGACTGAGCCGAAGGCTCCAACGGAACGGACGGATCCACAATGCATTGCGCGTCCGTCCCCATTAAAGTCAATGGGGATCACGCAACGGACGGAGGTAGTGGGCACGGGGCGTAAGGTCTGCAAGGACATCCGGTTCCTGAGTTTGCTTTTTACCACGAGGACTGAGCTGCTTGTAACCTACATGCCCACTACATGCGTCCGTTGACTGATGTGGGAAGGCGTGGCTGACTGATGGGGGAGTAGTCTTTGCAGAGGCATCCGTCAGCCAATCAAATCGCTTTGCCGGGTTCTTCCCGCTACTTCCTGCTTGTTGCGATGCAAGATGACCCGCTTTCCCGCTTTCCAGTATCGTCAGAGCCCGAGTCGCGTCACAGTGCTTAAATTTGCATACGTGATCTGATTGGATGACGGATCCGTCGCTGCCGAAAAAGTTGAACATTTTTCAACTTTTTGACTGACCCTACATGCCCACTACCTCCGTCAGTCAACGGACGCGGGAAGGCGTGGCTGACTGATGGGGGAGTAGTCTTTGCAGAGGCATCCGTCAGCCAATCAAATCGCTTCGCCGGGTTCTTCCCGCTTCTTCCTGCTTGTTGCGAGGCAAGATTACCCGATTTCCCGCTTTCCAGTATCGTCAGAGCCCGAGTCGCAGTGCTTAAATTTGCATACGTGATCTGATTGGATGACGGATCCGTTGCTGCCGAAAAAGTTGAAAATTTTTCAACTTCTTGACGGAGCCGAAGGCTCCAACGGAACGGACGGATCCACAATGCATTGCGCGTCCGTCCCCATTCAAAGTCAATGGGAATCAGTCAACGGACGGATATAGTGGGCACGGGGCAGTGCGTTGAGACGGGGGAGGGGCCGCGCAGGCACCCGGTGCTCGTTGTGAAGAGGTAATAGCGATAGTGCTTTCACCTCAAAAAGTCGCCAAAAGTCACCAATAGCAGCTGAAAAAGGAGCTAGATTTGTCGCTTGTCGCTGTTTTGAAAAAAAGTCGCCAAAGGGGTCTGAAAAGTAGCTAAATATAGCGACAAAATCGCTAAGTTGGCAACACTGCGGTTCGGTCCGGTAGTCGTAAGCGTCTTTTGTTTTTAATGCGCATGCGCAGGCTTGTACGTAACCTTGAAATTGTACATTTGTCTACACAAATATTTCTAAATTGAGCTCCTAATCAAATATAACAGTGTTTTAGGAAGAAACCAAAAAATGTCTATTTGGATTGAATGACAAAATTATTAATCAGTTGAATACACAACCTTAAAATTTTACATTTGTCAATATGGATATTTCTTAATTGAGCTCCTAACTAAAAATATCTATATTTCACAGTATTTTGAAATAAAAAAAAGTTATTTTAAAAATAAAACAAAAAATGTTTATTTGAATTGAATTACAAAATAATAATCAGATGAAGTACGGCTTAAAAACCTTTTTCCAGTGTAGAAGACAGACTGTTTCAATATTTTGTTGCTTTGTTTTGTTTGCGAAAGATTAAGGAATATTTTGTCTCTGAGTAAATGTAGACGTATCAAGACAGCTCAGCGATCATTGTACTGTGTTCATCACACCACACACTAGAGAACTCAAGACTCAAGCGAAGGTCATTATAACCTTCCTCAGGCTGTCCTTGTAACCTTTTCTTTGCTATATTGTGCTGTCTTATGAATGGATGCAATTGAGTGCAATGACCCAATTGGGAACTTTGACATATTCGCTATTAGCTGTTTTGCTAGGCTCGATATATAGACATAGCTTAACCATTTAGCTAAGCTAAATAATAAACATACAATTTGTACATTTTGGCAAATTGATATTGAGTGATATCAATACTTTATAGACAACTGCTTTGAAACATTTTGTACCAAAACAATGTGTAATAAAGGAAATTTGGGTAAATTTGATTGTTGTAAAAATAATCATTATTTTATTTTTCATGATAAATCAAATGTTACCTAATCATGATGCAGTGATGTAGCTATTTCAGTTCTCCTGTTATCATCAATGTGTTTTGGACATATGGCAAGCCTATATGCACTCAAAATAATAATAATTATAATTGAGGTATTTAATTACATCGCACTTCTACAAAATACCCACAGGATAACAAAATAATGTAAAGATGTGGAATATGTCAGATTTTCTTTTTAAAGCAGTCTTTGTTCACGTTTCCCACATTAAAGGGGCAGTGTGTTTACTGGCATCTGGTGGTTAGGTTGGAGATTGCACCCCACTGTACACCCCCACAGTTCCCCAAATGATTTCATCGTCGACGACAGCAACGACGACTGTGTGGTGAGGAGATTCCTTGATAGATTAATAAATTGTATTTCGTATATCACTAGATGTTAGTTTAAAGGCAAGATAGTAATTTTGAATCAAAGTACAAAATGCGTCCTCTCTAGAGCCATATAACCCTTTCGGGCTACCGTAGACACATGGTGGTGCAACATGGCGGGCTCGGGGCTCCGTGGAAGAGAAACCTCTCCCTATTTATGTATTTACGGATTATTTGTTAGGGACAGATAGCCTACAGTGTTCATAGACAAACTGAGAACAGCTATCCAATGCAAGTATCCTATAGTGGATGCTAATTTGCAACACCTGTCCCTGTAGATATAAAGGGCTCTTTCTAAGGTAACGAAAGACAATTCTTAATTTCATGGGATTATACACTAGTTGAAACATACCTTTGGAATATTATATTCAATTTCTTCCAAACCCGTTCCGCTATCTGCCACAAATTGCACCTTTAAAGAAGCTTTAGTTACAATTTGACAGTTGTAAAGAGACAGCAGGGAAGAGAGGACGAAGGAGTGATGACTTTGAGCACTTGCATGTGAGAGTGTGGATGTAAACGTGTCTAAACACACATTCGTGGGTTAAAGGTTCAATGAGAGAGTCATGTCACATTTGGATGTTAGAGTATTACTCAAGTGTTGGATTATTATTATGTAGGATTTGTCACATCACTTGCAGGCTTGCCACACATTGTCACCATCACAATGTGACGTCTGGTGATGTTTTTACAAGCATAGTGTGCGGGGTGTAGCCAGGACATTATAACTGTGGTGGCTAGCTCGGGCCAGTCTTATATTTGGGGTGGCAATTGATTGTCAAGTGCAATGTTTATTCATAACATCAAAATATAACACTTTCAATAAGAATAATAAGTCAAGAGTTAGATCAAACTAATAGTGCATATATTTCGTTTTAGACCGTTTCCGTTCAGGATTATTATTTATATTTTCATACTCTGGGAGGGGGGGGGGGGGGGGGGGTATGGCTACGCCGCTGACAGCGTGCCATTAACTCCATAGCTGCAAGCAGGCAGACAGTTTTTTTTAATGCTTTTCCATAACTTATTGTCTGTTCTACAGCGAAAGGATAATAAGGTATATGTCTGCTGATAACATCCATGAGAGCCAGCATATTGTCTAATTGTGGTCTGGTGCAGCTTTAACAATTCTATTTACATATAATTTGTTTAATGACGTGGTCTGGATTGCCTTAGTTACAGACTTTTAAATCAATATTTGTTCTGCTTTGTTTGACAAAGATTTACAGTTATATTTGCATTTACATTTTACATTTAGGGCATTTAGCAGATGCTTTTATCCAAAGTGACTTACAATACGTACATTTGTCAGAAGAAAGAGATACAATATAAATCTAAATGTAGGTGTAGAGCAACTAGACAGCTTACATTTCAAAAAATAAACAACTAGGTATTCAGATTAAAATCAATAGAGGAAGAAAAACTAGAGTTCTGTTTTTTCTACGAATTGAGTGGTTGTAACCGACATTTTGACATTTCCTGTCTTGGGTAGGATTGGATTTAGCGTGACTCAGTTCGCGTCGTTCAGTTCGACAAGAGGAGTCGTTCGCAAATCGTTTGTTCGTTCGTTCGTTCAGTTGAGTTTCCGGTAGCGGTGAAACGAATCATGGAATGCACGGTTCTCAGACTCACCACCTCCCTTGTTCTCATTCTCAAACGTCAACATTACAACTTTAACCAAACGCAACAGGATGGGGGTGTAGTTGATTATTGGATGTTTAACATATTAGCAAGATAATAGACTTAGATTTTTTTAGATATATATATATATTTTTTTAGATTTAGCAATGATGGTGGGGGTCCCGGGTGGCTCTGATAAACAGAACCCTGTGCAGCCCAAGACTAAATCTAGCTGCCAAAATTAACACTGCCTTCAATAAGAGAGATGGTAGGTTGTTAAAAATGAATTAAACTGTAATCAGACAACGCGGTTATATGCTATAAACCCTAAAGTATCTGGTATAAAGGCTGGGACGAATTTCAAATGACAAATATGTAAATGTTGAAAGTATGGACCGTCACGATTCCCATTGAAACGAATGGCAAAGTGACTTGTCTCACAACGAGAGCTGGAAGGTTGTGAAAAATGCATTAAACTGTAATCGGACAACGCAGTTATATGCTATAGACCCTAGAGTATCTGTGGTATAAAGGTTGGGACGAATTTCAAATGACAAATATGTACACTTTATGTTGCGAGTATAGACTGTCCCGATTCCCATTAAAACGAATGGCGCGGTGACTAGTCTTCACAACGAGAGCTGGTAGGTTGTCTAAAACGAATTACACTGTAATCAGACAACATGATTACATGCTATAGACCCTAGAGTGTCTGTGGTATAAAGGCTGGAACGAATTTCAAATTACAAATATGTAAATGTTGAAAGTTTGGACCGTCGCAATTCCCATTGAAACGAATGGCACAGTGACTAGTCTTCACAACGAGAGCTGGGAGGTTGTGAAAAATGCATTAAACTGTAATCAGACAATGCAGTTATATGCTATAGACTAGGGTTGCCGTGGTGTGGACATTTTCACACCGAGTAATACGCTCGTGTCAACACCGGTATTACCGGTATAAACGGTATTAACTTTGAAACTATAGGTCAACCGCCATCTTCTCCGTCAACTCTCCTCTAACACTCAGTGACAGTGGCTGGCAGCGCGCCAATTCTCGCCGTCTTATAACGTTCTATATATAATAGTATATATATAGTATAATATAATTGTATATATCATAATATTTTACGGAATTTGTTTTTTATTACTGAAAAAAAAAAAAAAAAAAAACTTGGTGTTGCCGGTGTGCAACACCGAGTAAACGGTGTTGGACTCAACACCGGTAACACCGGTAATACCGTACACCGCGGCAACCCTACTATAGACCCTAGACTATCTGTGGTACAAAGGCTCGGACGAATTTCAAATGACAAATATGTACACTTTATGTTGCAAGTATATACCATCCCGATTCCCATTAAAACGAATGGCGCGGTGACTAGTCTTCACAACGAGAGCTGGTAGGTTGTAAAAAACGAATTAAACTGTAATCAGACAACGCGGTTATATGCTATATACCCTAGAGTATATGTGGTATAAAGGCTGGGAGGTATTTCAAATGATAAATATGTACACTTTATGTTGAAAGTATACCGTCGCGATTCGCATTGAAACGAATGGCGCGGTGACTAGTCTTCACAACGAGAGCTGGTAGGTTTTGAAAAATGTGGCATAAAGGCTGGGACAAATTTCGAATTATAAATTTGCATAATGTATCCTTTAAATACGTCCATGCAACAGATGGCCATTGTGAATAATAGCTCTCTCACTAAGCCCATTTGTTTTTTCCCCAAGAAACCGGTTCACTTCTGTCTCTCATTGGCTAAAATTCAACGAGAGCGTCCTAGACTCAGTCCTAGAACAGCATACGATTGGTCGGTCCCTCCTCACCACTCACACAGTGAGTGAACGAACTGTCAGCGAGTCAGCAACTAGGGGGTCTGGGAGAAGACGAGTCTGAGAATGAACGAGACGAACGAGAGAGAGGAAACAGTTCAGTTCGTTCGTCTTAAAGATTCATTCATTCACACTGATTCGTTTGGAACCGAGCCAACTCTAGTCTTTGGTATTTGGCACATTTTGAATCGCCCCTGCCTGCTTCACAATGGCTGGTTATGGGTATTCACAAAGCTGTCCTTAAACAACCCTAAACGTTCGTTTTCAGAAATGTGCAACTCACCGAGTGGTTAGCAGTGTTTGGTGATGTTCCAAATCAAGTATCATAGCGAAATACAGTTTCTGTCGTGTTTTATTTGGCATTTTGTAAATCCATTGATTTCGGTTGGAAAACTCATTGCTCCTTGACCAGAAATGGAAAAGCGGGCTGGTTGTAGTTTTTTCGCTCCATTCTAGCCCTACTATTGATACGGAGAACCGAGCGAAAAGACTACAACCCCCCTGGACTCTGCTGCTGCCGTGATCTTCTCCTCTAGCAGCAAGAGGAAGGAACATTTGCGCAGATATTTTTCTCCTCTGCGAATCTCGCAGCGTTGGCAAATTTGTATAAAAACAACACACATTTCGGGTTTAAAATGCCTTGTAATGTGCGTAAGTAATGCATTACTTTTGTAACGCTTTACTCCCAACACTGTTGTTATTGTTAGCTACATTAGCCTCTTTAGCAAACTAGCTCGAAAACAAGCAACAAAACTTTCCATTGTATTGCACTCACAGCAAGACTTTGTAATGCATAAATTGGTGATCGGGTTAAAGCAGCAATGTAATCAAATATGTAAGTGCATTTAAAATCAACATTAAAACGACCAACGTGGTAAAAATACAAAGAAAAAAAAATTCATTACGGGCGCAGCCATATTTGTTTGTCGAGTCGTAGCCTACGGTTTTCCCACTTTGCAACTGGTGAACTGCATCTAGAACCCGGCATAAATGCATTGGTTAGGTCGGAATTCCAACTGAAGGACGTGAGAGTGTGATAGTTTGTCTCATCCGGATCAGCTTCCTGAGCTTCCCCAACAGGAGCTCTCGGAAGTGGTCTCCCATGAAGAAGTAGAAGACGGGGTTGATCACACTGTGGAAGAACGCCACCGGCCTGGTCACGATATACAGCGCCTTGATGCGCACCCTGCTGCACTGGCTCAGCCCTGCCCAATCTGCACTGGCCGCGATCTGCACATTCCGCATCACGTGGTACGGCATGTAGAGCACCAGGAACATGACCGCCGCCGCACGGACCACGCGCACAGGCCGGCCGTACGCGGTTTTCTGGCGCTGCAGCGCCTCCTCCTGGCGGCGCAGCAGAAGCGTAATCCTGTGCGAGAAGACGCAGATCCCCACCAGGGGCAGGATGTAGCCGGTCAGTGTCAGCCCCAGGCTGTAGCCCAGCGTGTCCAGGTCCCCCTTCAGGCTGGCAAAGTCCTTGCAGATGCTCCAGTTGCCCCTTTGGTGGTCCTGGATCATGAGGGAGATCATGGGCGCCACTTGGACGTTGACGGCCAGCCAGCTCAGGCCCGTCACCACCAGCGCCGCCCTGCAGGTCAGGAGGGAGTGCAACTTGCTGGGATGCATGACGAGCAGCAGGCGGTCCATGCTGATCCACACCATGAAGAGGATGGAGGAGTAGAGGTTGACGTGCAGGATGTAGCGGTTGATGATGCACATGTAGGGGTTGGTCTCTGATTTGCCGTGGGCATACAGGTAGGAGAGGCGTGGGAGTGTGCACAGGAAGACGAGGTCAGAGGCGGCCAGGTTGAAGAGGTAAACATTAATGCTGCCCCACTTAGGCAGACAGAAGACGTATCCGATGACAACCAGCAGGTTGCCAAGGAAACCGACGCAAAACTCGACCCCGTAGGAAGGTGAGAGGTAGTATTTCTCCAGGAGGTCGTCCACAGGCAAGCAATTATACCCCTGAAGGGGGGAGGAGAGTTGATAGAGGGGAGGGGAGGAGAGTAGAGAGGAGCGAGGAGAGAAGAGAAGAGGAGAGGGGAGAGAAGAGAAAAATGGAGAGCAAAGGACAGTGAAGGTTAGATCAAATCCTAAAATATGAATTGTTCTTAAAAGATAATTGATTTCTGAAGGATGACATGAATACACTATAAATGAGCAATGTTCGGCAAGTTACTTCAAAAGAGTAATGCATTATTTATTACTTGTTACTGTCATTTCAAAGTAATTAGTTACATTACATTATTACTGTCTTTGAATTGTAAGGCATTACACTACTTTCACATTACTTTTTCATTTCTTCACCCAAAAATCGGGAAATATGGATTTGGTGTTATCATTAGATCTTGTGCTAAATGCAGCTCATTACACAGCAGGAGGTGATGTGGCATGGCATAAAGACTGAGCTAGGCTTAAGGCTAACAGAAGTACAGTATAATGGTCGCAGTTATGGCTCATGGTGCAATATATTTTATAGTAGAAATACTGTAACTTCAGGTAATCATATTGAAATCAATAGAGGAAGAATAACTAGAGTTCCCGGTTTGTCTGGGACAGAGGTGTCAAACACAGGGCCCGCGGGACGAATCCGGCCCGCCACCTCATTCTATGTGGGCAGCGGGAGCTTCAAATTAATTTGAAAAAGTTCTGCCACACACCTCTGATAACCTATCATTGCATTTGCCACCAAGAAGCCCTGTGTGAAATTGTTCTGGAACTGGATTATAAAATAATCAACAATAATCTGGTCATTAAATGGCAGTGATTCAGGCTCGTGGCCTGGATCACCGCCTGTTCAGCAGTTTTTGAAGGAGGTGGCTCAGAATATGGAGATGTGACATACCCTACAGAATTAAGGGGGTAGGACCGGGGTCCGCAAACCACTTCTTTGAGCTTAGCAGAGTTAATGTAATAACTTATGTTTGATAATATTACTCTTTTATTCACTTGAACAGTTTGATCCTTGATTGATTTAGTAATTTTGGTTTTCTTAACTTGATAAATTAAAGGGATTTATGTAATTATAACACAGAGCAATTTTCTTAGTCGCTTACATGTATTTTCAAATGTATGTAATTGCATGTACAAGTATGCACAGGAAGTATGCACAGGAAGTGTGCATACTTCCTTTGCAAGTGTATATTGGTACACTTGAATAAATAATAATCAAACACAGACACAGTCATTTCACAATATCTTAAGGAATAGTTCAATGATAAAGTCCAACAGTGATAACCGACCCTTTAAGGGGAACCATAATCCTTGCATGGCCTGGGGTGAAAATTAGTTTGACACCCCTGGTCTAGGAATAGAGTGGTTGTGGTCTAGGAATAGAGTGGTTGTCACCGACAATTTTACATTTCCTGTCTCGGGTATTGGGTTCACTTCAATCGCCCCTGCCTGCTTCACAATGGCTGGCTATGGGTATTCACAAAACTGTCCTTAAAACAACCCTAAACGTTAGATTTTAGAAATGTGCAACTCACTGAGTGGTTATTGGTGTTCGTTGATGTTCCAAATCAAGTATCATAGCGAAATACAGTTTCTGTCGTGTTTTATTTGGCATTTTTTAAATCCATTGAATTTCGGTTGGAAGACTCATTGCTCCTTGACCGGAAACGTATAGTTAATTTTGGGTTTAAAATGGCTTGTAACGCCCGTTACTGAGATTTGTACAGAGTAAAATATTACAATATATTTTTTTGTAATGCCTTACATTACCACGTTACAGCAAAAAGTGATGCATTACTGTAATGCATTACTTTTGTAACGCGATACTCCCAACACTGTTAATGACAATATTGGTCAGCGGGTTACAAAGTCATCTTACTACCATATTAAATAAGTAATAATGTGTATCAAGACGATCTTACCATGCTGTCGTGTTGTGAAGCTGTAGGCTCCGGCTTTTGAGGAAGTTTGGTTTGGTTTTGTTTGGATCAAAAACAGCAGATACAAACAACTGCGGGCCGAACACACCGTGTTTACCAATCACAAGTGATGCAGGCGCTAGTTTATATTACAGAAGGAGGAAATAATCTGCCCTCAAAGTTTGATGGTACGCTTTTGAGAAGCCTATGCAAATAAGAAGCCAGGGAGAAACATTTTATGTTGCCATCAACCTATCTCATATTCATATTAAATTTGAATCATCATGCCTGTTCATTATGTTTGTATCGCCTGTTACCAAGCAGATTTTTTACCTGAAACCGATGGTAGAAGACAGCTTCATTAAAGTGGACTTCATTGACCCCATATTTATCACGGGTAATCTTGATGAATGACGTTTCCCTTGCCTGTGTAATTACAAGGCCTTAATTATATTATTTCAGTTTGATGAATGGCATTATTCCGAAAAAAGATTGATTGGTTAATATGTTGCAGGTTCACCAACCAGCATGGTTTAGATGTTTTTGTATGAGGGTGGAAGCAGTCCAAGTTACCTTTTGTCTGGGGATCAAATCAAGTTGAAACTGATATATCTATATATTATGAACTATGTGCTGGTTATGCTGCCATGTTGGGTAATTAGTCAGGGGCTATGGTGGTGATAGCTCTCTTAGTGTGTCTACTTGCCGAAGTGGGACAGTGTGAACTTTCAGCGACTTATGTGTTTTTTTGCT
>NC_044063.1:11514674-11522174 GCF_902167405.1 Gadus morhua
GAGTTATGAAAAATGTTAATACCTTGGAGAATGTAAAAGGAATTTAAAGTAAAATCAAGTCATTTTCATCTTTTTACCATGTTGCTTTATTTAACATTTCTCACTTGCCCCCAAGGCAATAGCACAATAGTATACAGTATAACAGTTTACTCAAGAACATAAAAACAATTGCTCAGCTTACATAAATATGCAATATCAGAAAAGAAAATTCAGCTAACAATTGTATGTATGTGTGAGTTTCTCTGTTTTTTCATCAATCAAATAAACAATCATCTCTCATCTAAATCTGACGATGGAGTTGACTTTGGTGGAAAGCGAAGGTGATTGCAGATTGCTTATTGCTGAAGGCTGTCCTAATCTGTCCAACACACAATCCAATCACATTTGAGAGGGAAACAACAAATTTAGGGTTTCCGAGATTTTTCTTTTCTCCTTTTATTTTTTATTGTTTAGAAGAAGTAACGGGTACTCACGGTTATGGATAGAAATGTAGCGGAGTAAAGAGTACAATATTTGTCTCTCAAATTTACTTGAGTAAAGTCATGAGTACTCCCCAAAAATGATACTCGAGTAAAGTACAGATCCCTCAAAATTGTACTTAAGTACTGTACTCAAGTAAATGTACTCCGTTACTGTCCGGCTCACCACCAGACAACTGTTCTGCAACTGTGTTTCTGTTCTGTTGATGTTCTTCAGCAAATTAAATACAGTTTTCTGTCAAACTTGAGCTGGGGTATTCTCTCCCACTGACCTGAAATATACTTTAACCCAGGAGTGAAAGTGATGCTCATTCATGGATCTTGGCATTACCGTTCTTAGCACACACACACGCACACGCGCACGCGCACACGCACACGGAGACACACACACACACACACACACACACACACACACACACACACACACACACACACACACACACACACACACACACACACACACACAGCCTCTTAAATATCCCTTATTCTGTGCATATTATTCTGGCCGGCCGTGATATTACATTTTCATGCTCAGTCGCCCCAGTGTCGGAACTGGGGTCTTGTTTTACACACGCGGCTGGTGAATGCTGCGTCAGGCTTCCTCAGCGATGCCGATATGATTGCTCTCGCCCCCCCGCAGTCCGAGGATGCGTACGTTCTGAACCTGCAGGAGGTCGGCCGCGGCCCGCGCGTCAGCTAATTGCTACGCTGGAAGCTTGACGCATCGCTAAGTCCAAACAATGACCTCAGCAGGGGCTAACATTCACCTGGCATGCTGCGCTGCTAACAGTAAGTAAGCACCGAGAGGGCGGTGTGAACGCACCGGGGCCCGGCCTGTCGTGTTCTACTACGGAAATCACCGGATTAACATTAACAAACCGCACAGCTATTAGGCTACGTCATGAGAGCGTGTGTGTGTGTGTGTGTGTGTGTGTGTGTGTGTGTGTGTGTGTGTGTGTGTGTGTGTGTGTGTGTGTGTGTGTGTGTGTGTGTGTGCGTGCGTGCGTGTGCGTGTGTTAGTGAGGGTGTGCGCATGAGTTTGTGTGTGTCAGTAAGTGTGTGCGCATGAGTTTGTCTGTCAGTGAGTGTGTGCATATGTTTGTGTGTGTCAGTGAGTGCGTGCGCATGTGTTTGTGTGTGTCAGTGAGTGTTTGCGCGCACACTAGCCCCAAATGTGATGAGAGGCGGACATTTAATTAAAAGAAAACAACAACGTCAATGTTAAGACACCGATATCGCACGCCACAAAGTGCGACTAATCACAAAAAGGAGCCAATGAACTCGCACGAGGATGCAGTTCGCGTAGAAACGTGTCCCCCGTCTAATTTGTGGGAGCTGATGTGAAGCCTTCCGAGGTGCATTCTTAGTTCTAACAGCTGTTTGTGATTTGTCTGATTTGTTTGCGTCCTTGTCCTTGTTGGGAGGAGATGGCGTGAATGACTATTTTCCATTTAGCTGGTGGCAGCTATCCATTTTCTCACAGAAGCTGTTCAAGCAATTTTTCCTTCCTTTTATTAAGCGCAATAAACAATGTAATAGCACCGGTTTTGTTCTTCTTTGCACGTGCACACACAGACACCCACACACACACATATACAAAAGTCACAAATGCACACACAGACACATAATCTAGATAGACACACGCACACACAGGCACGGACACACAAACTCATACGCATGTACATTCACATACAAACAAACACACACGTGGCCCAACTGTGTCACACACACACACACACACACACACACACACACACACACACACACACACACACACACTGCCACACCAACCCATACACACACGCACACATACCAACACATACACCTACACACACAAACACACACCAGCACATATACACACACACACATACATCCCTCCAGCCCCCCCCCCCTCCCACACACACACACATACACACAAACACACACACACACACACACACACACACACACACACACACACACACACACACACACACACACACACACAGACACACACGCACACACCTCTCTTAGCTCCTCTGTTTCTCCAGCAGTCAGCAGCCATTGCGGATGTGAGCGGGGCAGCACCAGAGAACCAGAACAATGTCCAGCCTGTTCCAGAGGCTTTCCTCGCTGATGTCACCCGGGTGTTTAAAAGAAGCTAAACATAGGGTGGCTGCAACAAGTTAATTGTATGAAAGCCACATTGTAGCGGTCAGGGTGAGGTAATGGATGGGCGGCATAGCCCTAACCAACCAATCCTGTGATTAGAAAGGGTTTATACTGGAACTATGGGGGGGAGTGGTGATGGTGTAGGAGGGGGCGGTGGTGGAGGGGGCGGTTGTGGTGATGGTGTAGGGGGTGATGGTGGTGGTGATGGTGCTGGTGGTGATGGTGATGGTGGAGGAGGTGGTTGTGTAGGAGGTGGTGGTGGTGGTGGTGATGTCGGTGGTGTTGATGGTTCAGGAGGAGGTGGTGGTCGTGATGGTGATGGTGGTTGTGGTGGTGTAGGGGGTGATGGTGGTGGTCGTGATGGTGATGGTGGTTGTGGTGGTGTAGGGGGTGATGGTGGTGTTGATGGTGTTGGTGGTGTTGGTGATGATGTAGGGGGTGATGGTGGTGGTGGTGTAGGGGGTGATGGTGGTGTTGGTGGAGGAGGTGGTGGTGCTGGTGGTGGTGGTGATGTCAGCGGTGTTGATTGTTCAGGAGGAGGTGGTGGTCTTGATGGTGATGGTGGTTGTGGTGGTGTAGGGGGTGATGGTGGTGGTGTTGGTGATGATGTAGGGGGTGATGGTGGTGGTGGTGGAGGAGATAGTGTTGGTGGTGTAGGGGTTGATGGTGGAGGTGGTGTTGGTGATGAAGTAGGGGTGATGGTGTTGGTGGTGTAGGGGGTGATGGTGTTGGTGGTGTAGGGGGTGATGGTGGTGGTGGTGTTGGTGGTGGTGATGGGGATGTTGGAGGAGGTGATTGATGGTGGTGGTGGTGTAGGGGTTGATGGCGGTGGTGGTTGTGGTGGTGGTGATGGTGTAGGGACAGTTGTTGGTGGTGGTGGTGGTTATCAGATGCTTAAGTTCTCTGCACCTTTCCAGCTCCATTGAGACACATCAGCAACCGCTGTCACTCCATCACTCAGCCTGCATTGGCATCTCAGTCAGTCCAGTCGGACAGGAACTGTGGGCGGGGCTGAGAATGCAAAAAACCTCCATGCACATCCCCACCGCATCGACATCAACCCCTCTCCTCCAGCTCCAGCTCCTTTCCTCAGCATCCTCTTCGCCTTTATCCTCCTCCTCCTCCTCCTACTCCACCACCACCTCCTCCTCCTCCATACCCTTCTCCATCACCACCACCGCCAACTCCTCCTCTCCCTACTGCTCCTCCACCACCACTACCTCCTCCTCTCCGACCTGCTTCTCCTCCACCACCACTTCAACTTCCACCTTCTCCTCCTCCTCTGCTCCACCTCCACTCCCACCAGCTTCTCCCCCGCCCACACCACCTACTCCCCCTCCGTTCCATTCATTTCCCTCCAGGCTCAGCATCATTTCGCTCATCATTTCAATTCTCTGGAGGTGTTGTCTGGTTACCCCCACCACCCTCCACCTTGCCCATCAATACAGAGCTCACACGTTCTGCCAGAGACAGCGTGGAGGGCTGGTGGTGACGGTGGCGGTGACGGTGGTGATGGGGTTGACAGGTTCACCATCTGGACCAGTGGCCTGTCACATGAACGGCTGGCTAATTGGCGTCATGTCGTAGTGGGGGAGGGGGGCGTTATCAAAAAACTCACAGAGAAACACCGAGAGAGTTTGAGCACAGACCCCCTTTATTTACATTCAAGAGATAATGTATCCTTGAATCGATGAACGGGCAGATAAATCACCGAACCTCTGTTGGTTAAGAGCCAAGCATAAAGCGATGGCCTACTTAGCGAATTAGATCGCGAAGGTAAGGTGTCACGGGCAAAAGTACGAGGAACGACGCACAGCGACAAACAATGGACCATGCATCACTGTGTCCCCTGTGTCCAGCAGAAACACAAACAAACCCTAAAGTGTACACACACTTCATGAATCCCAAGCATTACAACTTGACGAGGTGAGGTGATGACTTCACTCCAGGGGTCCCGAGGTGCCGGGCTCTTTGGCGGTCTCCGTGTGCGTTGGCACGGAGAGGAGAGGACGCAGGCAGCCAGGCGGGGGTTGGAATAGCCAACCCTCTCCAGGTGAAGGGCGAGAATGCGTCTCGATTTTGGCTTTATGGACAGAGAGACGCAAATCCGTAAATAAGAGATGCTTTGGAATTCAAACGCGGTGCTGGAACATGGTTCTTGGAGCTTGGGTGTGAAGCGGCGAGCCAAGAATTACATAATACTCGTACTTGTTGTTTTGGAGTTGATTTGCGATTGCGGAAATGCAACACAAAACAGCCAATGTTATTTGAGGGTATTCATTTTTGCCTTCGTCCTTGGCTATCGAGTCTCACAAAGAAAGGTACGAGTTAGATCCCCGATGTGCTCAATACCTACAATTGCTATCCTCTCCCTGCTCCTTAATCACATGTAACTGAACAAACTTAGTCTCTTAATACATGACAGTAGTCACAAACAGTAGCTTCCAGCTATAAAATGTTTAATGGACTGCGCTTGTGTAGCGCTTTTCTAACCAGTAGTCACTCATAGCGCTTTACAATATCGTCTAACATTCACACATTCATGCACACCGCGCACCGACGGCGGTGTCAACCATGCAGGGCGACGGACAGCTCGACGGGATTAGTAAGGGGGAGCTGCCTTGCTCAGGGACGCCTCAACACTCGGTTACCAGCAAACACACTCTACCTCCTGTCTGCAATGGTGCAAAGGACACCTTTAACAGCGTCTAAATGGTTGCCCGTGTGGTGTAGTCTGTTGTGGTTAAGTAGGGGGTTGGAGATAAGACGTGGGTTTGTTTCCACTCAACACCAGATCCCCTGATGTCGCCCAGCCCTGCTGGAGAGGCGGCCATGCTTCTTGTTCGACTTTTTGCATGGTCACCCTCGGCTTCCCCTAGCTCCTCTGCTCTCTCTCTCTCCCCCTTTCTGTCTCTCCCAATCCCTCTCTCCCTTTCCCTTGTGCTCTCTCATTCTCCCTCTCTCTCTCCCTCCCTGGCCCCCTTCTCCCTCTCTCCTTATATCTCTCTCAATCTCTCTCTCCCTCTTTCTCTCTTTCCGTCTCACCCGCTCCCCCTCTCTCCCCCCCCCCCCTCTCCCCCCCCTCTCTCCACCTATCTTCCTCTCTCTCTCTCTCTCTCTCTCTCTCTCTCTCTCTCTCTCTCTCTCTCTCTCTCTCTCTCTCTCTCTCTCTCTCTCCCCCCCCTCTCTCTCTCCCTCCCTCTCTCCTTCTTCCATGTCCTCCCCAAGTGGCCACTATGAGTGACATGATGCTAATGTCTCAGCTGGCTGCTCCGCAGCACACCCACAAAAGGGAAAATCAATGTATGAACAGAGCAGCGACTACCCCTCCATATCCCTATTAGAGTCATATCGTCTGCCCCTCCTCCACCTCCCCCTGGCTTTAACCTCTCCCTACTGCGCTGTCTACCTCGCTCTACTTTTCTCTACCTCTCCCCACCTTTCTCTACCTTTCTTTCTCTGTTTACCGCTACCTTTGTCTTTACCTCTTCTTTCCACCTCTCTCTCTCTCCCTCTCTCTTCCTTTCTCCCTCTGAATCTCCCTCTCATTTCTCTCTCTCTCTCTCTCGCCCTCTCATTTCTCTCTCTCTCTCTCTCTCTCTCTCTCTCTCTCTCTCTCTCTCTCTCTCTCTCTCTCTCTCTCTCTCTCTCCCCCCCCCCCCCTCTCTCTCTCTCTCTCTCTCACTCTCTCTCTCTCTCTCTCTCTCTCTCTCTCTCTCTCTCTCTCTCTCTCTCTCTCTCTCTCTCTCTCTCTCTCTCTCTCTCTCTCTCTCTCTCTCTCTCTCACTCTCTCTCTCTCTCCATGTCTCTCTAACCCTCTCTCTCCCCTCCCTAGCTTGGCCCGGGCAGACTGTGGAGCATATGGCCCATCCTGTGACATCACAGCCCGTTGCTGGGTGATTCAGCACCCAGGATTAGATTAAACTCCTAACTCCTGGCTGACACGGCGCCCTTGAGTTATGTCGTGGCGGGGAAGGGATCACTGTACGTGTGCGCAGGGTTCAAGGTAAATTAGATGGGCTTTTTCCTTTTGCTTTAATGGATTTACATCCAAAGTAAGCCCCGGCTCTGCCCCCAGGCCGTGTCCTTGTGTTAGGGGGTTGTAATGCACAAATAAAATGCTGAGAAGAACTATGACCATTTTTTTCCCTCCCAAATCGGTTAGAATAAATTCAATGTAGGATTTACTTACTTACTAAACCTACAATCATTTGCCTGAGCTGCAACCGTTTCACCCCCCCCCCCCCCCCCCCCTCGCACTCAACCACCATTTGTTTCTATCCCAATCAGACAGCTGCAAAGTGTGTATTTACTCCAATTTCGCTCTCGCTCCATCTCTCTACTAGGGATGGGAATCTATTGGCACCTCACGATTCAATTTGATTCTGATTCAGAGGTCGTCGATTTGATTCTAAAACTATTATTGATGCTTCTCGATGCATTTTTTTTTATGCACATTTCGATGCGGGATTTAAAAAAAATATATATACATCTGAATTTGCTAATCACTTCCTACTTTTGTGATGATCCCATAGAAATCAATCAGATTAATTACCTTATCTAATATTTTATTAGAGAAAAAGCTTTCGTCACAAATATGACTTTCTATGAACAATGCAATAATCAATGCAGCTTGCATTACAACACACTATGGAAGTAGATAAGAAATCAACAGATTTAGTTTTCTTTTCTTTATATTCTTTCTTTTCTATGTCATTAAAGAAAAAGCTGCTCTTAGTCAATTATAAGAATAAGAACTTGTTTGTCGTTCTTGTGTCTGGCTGTGAGTTTGCGTGCATGCTATGCGTAGGCTGAAACGCAATCGCGTCCAGACAAATCAGATTGGCCAATACACATTGAAGATAAATTT
>NC_044063.1:11524674-11544674 GCF_902167405.1 Gadus morhua
ACCTGGCTCAGATCATTGAAGGTATCTGCTCAGTAACCACAGAGGGTGAAACAGATGTGCCGCAGAGCGGCCGGAGCGAGGGCGAGGAGAGGAGTGGTGCGGCGCTGCAGATGAACTGCTTTAGATGCAGACAGCTGGTGCACTTAAGACGTCTGACGCCAATGCCCAACTGTAACAAATACCTCCAGGATTTAATTAAGCCTTAATAACTTGCCTAAACGAAGGGAAAAAAAACACGTCCAGGGTTGTTGTTGTTGTGTTTGCCTTCTGCGATGTGCGTTGCATTAATTCCTCAAAATTCTCAATTGGCGGTTTTCTTTGCTATTTTATTGTTTTGGCTGCGGGCCAACCCTGGCAGCTCAGAGCGCTTTCGTTGGCCTGCTGACTCCACAAACAGCTCCACTAGTTTCCTGAGGAAAGGAATCGCTCCGTTCCTATTCACCGGGCTCCTACACAGCCGCACCACCGAGACCCACGATGCATCCTTGAAACGGGCGGTGTTGTTCCGGTCGGTTTCTCCATCCCCTTACTGTAGGATAACAGAGAAAAACACACAGGTTTGCTCATGATCGACTGCTCTTTGTGTGTGTATAATGTGAGGGTGGTGGTGGTGGAGCTGGGACTGGGCCGCTCGTTAAATGGAACTATAAGCAGCCCTCACTTTACCCCCTGTGTCTCCCTGCGCGGGGTCACTGCCCGCTGTATCTGTGGCCGGCGTGGCGTCTGCACGCTGGGAGCTTTGGAAGGGGTCAGGTTTCACCAGAAACAAGAGCAGGCTTCGCTATTGGTTTTCGACGTCGGTAGAGCGGAGCAAACACAATTAAGGTAAGAAGCGTGACTAGCCGAGCAAGGAATTGAGTTGGTTCAGATAGTCAGCGCTCATCTGGACTCATCAGGAGACCACTCATTCCCCAGGCGTGGCTCTCTGCCTCAGTCTCTCTATCCTTCCTCTGCTCTCTCGCGCTCCATCCCTCTTTGCCTGATTCCTCTACTCCCCTCTTTCTCTCTCTCCCCCTCTCTCTCTCTCTCTCTCTCTCTCTCTGTCACTCTCTCTCTCTCTCTCTCTCTCTCTTTCTCCCTCTCTCTCTCTCTCTGTCACTCTCTCTCTCTCTCTCTCTCTCTCTCTCTCTCTCTCTCTCTCTCTCTCTCTCTCTCTCTCTCTCTCTCTCTCTCTCTCTCTCTCTCTTTCTCTCTGCCCCTCTCTCCATGACTCTCTCCTTTCTCATCGTTCTCAGTCTCTCTCTCTCTCTGACTCTCTTTATGTCCCTCCCCTCTAACCCCCCACTCTCTCTCTCAACTTTCTCTATCTCCCGACCATCTTTCTCATACATTTGCATGCATACAAATGTAAGCACCCTCACGCACCCATATATCACTAGGCACACACTGACACAGACAAACGCACAACCACACAGACAAGCACAAAGGCACATACCCACACACACATACAGAAACACACACACACACACACACACACACACACACACACACACACACACACACACACACACACACACACACACACACACACACACACACACACACACACACACACACACAAGTGCACACACACGCACACACACCCACAAACACAGGCACAGACAATCACGCAAGCATACACACTCACGCACCCATCCATCACTAGAAACACGCACCCACACACATGCAAAAATACACCCACACAAATACACACACACACACAAACACACACACACACACACACATCAGCAGTAAAGCACATTATTGGAGTGGTACATCAGAACGCTGGTGACGGCGGATGCTTACTTATGAGCCGACGATGACAGGCGGAGTTGGGGTCAATGATTCAGCTGGGGGGGGGGTGGAGCAGGGAGAGGGGGGGCTCACCGTGTTAAACGGCGGTAAGCTCCTTCACCGCGCCAGGCATCACGTCAGCCCTGACGGACGGCGGGGGAGGGAACACCCACTGGACGGTGGCTCGGTCGGGTACTAGCTCTGCCTTAGAAGGCTATGTTATGCGTAGTGGAAACGGGCTTGTTTTGTGCGGCACGGCTAATGGTCCGTTCAGCAGCCAGCGTCTGTGTGTGTGTGTACACACGTACAACCCGTAAGATTGCGGTTTCCCGTGTGCGCTTTCTCTTGCCCTTTGGGCTGGTGGGTTTTGAACCCGCGACGTGTGCGAGTACGAGTCCTGACAGCCGATTAAGGTCTTAATAAACACATTGTCGAGGGCAGCATGTGTTCCTGGCAGCCTTTAGGAGAGGAGACTGATGGTTTCTGTAGGGCACATGAGGCGCGCACATGTACATTTGCATACAAACACACACAGATGCACACACACTAGTGGACACAGGCCTATATACACACATAAACACATGCGGCACATGAGCTCCCTCACATTGGATTTTTGCATGAGCAAACAACGATTGCATTTCTTCGGCTCCCGGTGCGAATGAATAATTCAGGAACAACGCAGCAGAGCCCGAATACATACGGACCGAGGAGTGCATTTCAAGGAACTCTTCGGTCGGCTCATCTTGTTTGCTGAGATATTACAGAGTGAAACTTAAAATTCAGTGAATCGTTCCTATTTTGAATTGTGTTTCTTTCTCTCAATGCGTACAAAACAATGCAGTGATATGTTGATTTTTAAAACACACAGTTCCTAAAAGAAAGGTGAGATAAGTAGAATGGTCGGCCTTGCGGATATTGTCAATGGAAGCTTATCAACATTTACGATGCATACAAATACTTGCATTCACTGTGGATGAATAAAGACGTTAGTGGGCTTTCTACGCTGTCAGAACACACATAAAAACGCTCCATAAAATAAACCCTTGACATCTCAACAAGCACTCGTGATCGTTCTCTCTCGGTCCCTGCGTTGAGATCCAAGGTAATAGAACTTAAACAACGTTAACAAACAGGACTTTGTGTAAGGCCGCGTAATTCCTTTTCATTCCGCCCCCCCCCTCGTGTCCTGAGGCAGTGTGGGTAATGTAGTCTGGAGCTTGTAGTCCCTGTCTGGGTGAAGGTCTCAGCTCTGTGCTACTAAGGGGATTGGATATGCTCTGCTAATGCTATTAGTGCTGCATCTGGGGGATTACTGCCTCAAAAGCAGAAGGGGAAAGGGGCATGGAAAGTGAAGAATCTGTACGTTGGAGTGTGAAACGTGTGACAGGGATTTGCATTCATGTATGGTCTGTGTGTGTGTGTGTGTGTGTGTGTGTGTGTGTGTGTGTGTGTGTGTGTGTGTGTGTGTGTGTGTGTGTGTGTGTGTGTGTGTGTGTGTGTGTGTGTGTGTGTGTGTGTGCATGTGTGTGTGCATGTGTGTGTCTGGCTGTACTCGGTTATTGTGTATATGAACACTGTATCTGTGTGTGTGT
The DNA here is from genome assembly GCF_902167405.1 of Gadus morhua. NCBI lineage: Eukaryota > Metazoa > Chordata > Actinopteri > Gadiformes > Gadidae > Gadus > Gadus morhua. The sequence continues at coordinate 11,528,040 of NC_044063.1, forward strand.
GTGTGTGTCTGTGCGTGTGAGAATGTGTGTGTGTGTGTGTAAGAGTGCATGTATGTATGGTTGTGTGTGTTTGTTTGTTTGTGAGTGTGTCTGATGTGTTTGTGTGCATGTGAGCTTACACGTGTGTGTGTGTGTGTGTGTGTGTGTATGTGCATGTACGAGCGCATGCTTGTTTCGTATGTGCATGCGTTTATGTGTGTTTGTGTGTGTGCGTGTATGTACATGCGTTTGTGTGTGTGCGTTTGTGTGTGTGCGTGTGTGTGTGTGTGTGTGTGTGTGTGTGTGTGTGTGTGTTTGTGTATGTGCATCTACGTATGTGTGAGGGAGAGAGAGCAAGAGCAGGGAAGAAATCAACATAAAGGGATGTTCATGCGAGCTAATGCACACAGACTCTCACTAAAGTCATTGGCCCTAATGCAAAAGGGAAAGTGGAGCATGGGCTGTTTTCTTTATTACGTTGCGCTGTCAGAGCCCCCAGGAACACTGGTAATTATTCTATTAGGCCGGCCCGCACCTCTGATAGCCTTATTTGTAGCTAAGAAACAGATAGCAGCACTGATTCAGTTAAGTGTTGGCGTTTGACGTCCAAACGGGCCGTTTGCCTGCGTTGGTGTCAAAGGGACAACACGATCAGAGGGATGGGCTGATGCTGAGATTACTGTGTCTTGGAGAGAGAGAGGTACACCTAAGTACAGAGTGGTACTGCTGCACATGTGGGACTGCCGCTGACAGTAGTTTGAGTCAATTGTGTTTGCAGCAATAGCCCACAATACTTCCAAGTTTTCCTTTATAGGCGGGGAAATGATGATGGGAGAAAGGAGAAACAGGCAGGCAGCCACCGCTATATATATGGAATGCACCTTTGAGATAAAAATAGGAGTGAAAAACACAGTAGATGATCCCTGCCTTCAAAAGAAGTCCTGTATGCCGCCAACACCTTTGTTCTTTCTTTCAGGGGGAACGTTGAGATGTGGTGGAGAGAAACCAGCCAATCCTCTTTTTAACGTAACTTCTACCATCCTGCTTTCTGGGTTTCTCTGCTTCCTAGAGAAGCTGTGGCTGGGATGGTTAAGACGATGGGTTACCACCCCCCCCCCCCCCCCCCCCAATCACCACCACCCTCACCACCGCCACCCCCCCCCCCCCAGCCGTCACCACCCCGTTGACTCATATCATGGGTGGAGTCAAGTCTCATTCGGTGAAGCCACGGCTGATGGTTTCAAAAGGAGGCTTTGACAGCAGAGCCTTACCTGGAGACCTCGGCGGGCCAATTAAAAAGTGCAAAAAAAGAGGAAAAAAAGAGAAGAACGATTCCACAGGGAACGTTGGAAGTGGAGGAACCTATAGGGACCAAGCAGCAGCCTCTCCTGCCTGACCCATAGAGGCCTCCGCTGAGATGACCCACAGAGCGATATTTCACGATATGTATTTCACTGATTTATTCTGAATTTACTCATTTTATTTTTATTGCGTTTTGAAAGAGGCTTTATCTGCGATCTGTAATGAAAGTAGTTCTAGGTGAGTCCTCGTAATATGGGACTGAAATATGGAGTTGAATCGTAGTGTAAGAAAGTAATCTAAAGAAATAAGTATTCTTAACATTAGAAAGTAATCGAAACAAGTAAGAAATCCTGATAAAGGCTAGTAATCCAAACAAGTAAGCAATCCTAATATATTCTAGTAATCCAAACAATTAATTAACCCTAATATAAGTAATCATCCTCACAGGTAAGTAATCCTAATATAAGTAAGTAATCCAAACAAGCAAGTAATCCTAATATAAATCAATAATCTGAACAAATCCTGATATAGGTAAATAATCCATATCAAATTAAGTAATCCATATCTAGTTAAGTAATCCCAACACCGTTAGGTCATCCTAAAGTTAAAGTCAATCTAATAAATGGTCCAAGACTGGACGTCTGTTGTCATCAATCTCTGTACCTCTGTCTGGAAAATGTTCCAGTTCGTCTTAAACCGTCTCCACCTTTTATTATCTTTCGCACTCTTGGAATATTATCTATTTTTACGAGAGACATCAACGTGTCTGCCTCTCTGTCCCGCTTGATAAAGAGGTCCACCTTATGAATATTAACCAACATTTTGTCACCCACGGCAATGCCCAAAACTTCTCTCAATATGATGCAAGTGCTGTGTTAGTTGGTGTGTTTACATTTGTATTTGTTTGCATGTGTGTGTGTGTGTGTGTGTGTGTGTGTGTGCGCGCGCAGAATAGTTTGTAAGTGTTTGTGTGCATGCATGAGTGTGTGTGTGTGTGATGGTGTGTGTGGTGATGTCTGTGTGAATGCGTGGGTTTTTTGTGGGCTTGTTTGTGTCAGTGCATGAGTGTTTGTACATATGTGAGTCTGCGTGTGTGCCGATGTGTGTATCTGTTTGTGAGTATCGTCGTGGTTCTGTGTGTATGCGTGTGCGTGCGTGTGTGTGTACACTAGTATTCACGACCTGACTCTCCTCAAGGCAGGGTCAGGTTTACAGTATAAATACCAGAACAACCTGTGCTGTCAGACCTCAGTCGGTCCTCCCACCTCAAGCCCCTGGACCAGAGTGGATTGCGTTGAACAAAAGCCCAGCCTTAACTGAGCCTGTCCAAACTCATGTTTTTCATCTGCATTCGTCTCCCGGGTTCATTAAAAATAAATGTAAATTCCATGACTATGATCAAGTGGGCTTTCGACAATTCCCTCCACAGAACAGTACTTCATGCCGTGGTTTAACCCGATATGCAGGAACGTCAGGTTGTACACAGAACCAGAAACGGTTCAGGTATGACTGAACATACAGTGTGTGAGTAAGTCTCCGAAGCGGACCAAGTCTGCAGTTTTACACTGCAGCAGCATTGCACCATTCGGCTGGGTCTTCAAAGCCATTTCATTGTTGTGCCAATGTAATGGCATTCAACCCTTTCCCCGTGAAACGTCCAAAAACCTTGCTTGGTTGAACCAGAGTTCAGCCTTGCAGCTCAGAAACCCAGTCGAGGTTCAAAGGAATGTAAGAGTGCATTGTAGTGTTGTTGTGTTGCCATTGTATTTTTCCACTCTGTCAAACAACTCTCATGTGCCATACATATAATCAATACGTGATTGAATTGATTATCTGCCCATCTTGTGTTCATTCAACATGGTTTGTTTGTTGAGAAAGCTCAATGCCCAGCATTGTATTTTTCGCAGAGGGGAGCTGAAATATGTCCATGCCTGTCCATCACGTTTTCATTACATTGTATTTATTTATCTTTAGTTTGAAGGACTTAAACGTTGTTGGGGATTCATGTGGAACATCAAAAACGTTATGCGAATCATGTTTGAGATTTTGTTGACTGCTTACTTATTGAGCACCACGTGCGATAGAAGCTGTGTATTAGAAGCATCGTAAGAGGAAGGTATAAGGGAGTCTGCACACGAGAGATCGTTAAGGAGAAAGAAACGACTGTTTGGGGTCAGATCATATAACACATTCTCTGTCTTGTTCGCTTGCTGTATCATTCTCCCTCTCTCTATCACCCTCTATGTCTATCTCTCTATCTATCGCTGAAAATAGCCTGATTGTAATGGATACATATTTATTACACACCCATGACTCTGCTCTCTCTCTCTCTCTCTCCCTCTCTCTCTCTCTCTCTCTCTCTCTCTCTCTCTCTCTCTCTCTCTCTCTCTCTCTCTCTCTCTCTCTCTCTCTCTCTCTCTCTCTCTCTCTCTCTCTCTCTCTCTCTCTCTCTCTCTCTATCTCTCTCTCTCTCTCTCTCTCTCTCTCAAATGGAGACTTATAAGGGAGAAGGGTAAAAATAGTACAGATTCATTGCAAAAAGATCTTCCAAACATCACTGTTCACACAGGCCACGTTACACTACAGACAACATATAACATTGATGACTATAATTCATAGATATTCATACATTGTGTCTCATTTGTATTGCGTCGTACCGCATTGTATCTTTTTTTGAATACCTGCGTCTTTCTATGAACAATCCTTCTTCAGAGCATGCATTCATAATGCGTTGGCCTATACCTTATTGGGGAGCTGTCAGCCTGCAGCATATATGTGTTTAAAATGCAAACCCAATTAAGGGGTAGTCTGCGAGGGCAGTAATTAGTAGAAGAACCGTCCCACCACTCTTAATATGTATGAGCTCCATCAATGGTCATTGTGCTTAAGGGGGGCTGCTATGTTGTTAATGAATGGCTTCAATGAACAGAATGTGTGTGTGTGTGTGTGTGTGTGTGTGTGTGTGTGTGTGTGTGTGTGTGTGTGTGTGTGTGTGTGTGTGTGTGTGTGTGTGTGTGTGTGTGTGTGTGTGTGTGTGTGTGTGTGTGTGTGTGTGTGTGTGATTTTGAACGTATATACATGTAGACGCACCATTTGGTGCACATACTGCATGTGGCTTTGCAAGCTTTTCTGGCCTTGTGTGTGTCTCAGTGGTTCGGCGCACACCTGTGTGTATGCGAGTGTGTGCGTGTGTGTTTGTGTTTGTGCGTGTCTTATATGTGTGTGCGTCAGTGGAGGCTTCTCCATTGAGGAGAGGGAGGAAGATCCGCCCTAACATTTTTGAGAATAAAAAATTTAGATTGCCCAGACTATTGTAATGAATTAATGCCCTTAAATATGACTACTTTATTGCCTTTGAATATATAATGTTCGTTTCCCTGGGTAAATGGACATTAGCACCCCCTATCGCCTATTGACAATTACTTCAGGGAGGAACGTCCTCCCTCCGCCGCCGTTGACTCCCATTCATTTTCCCGAAAGTACTGGCGGCCGGTGGATAACATAGGTTTCAATGGGAGAGAGGAGGAAAATCCTCCTCTGAGTGGGTGGGACCTTAAGGGGTCTGATTCGCGCAAAAATCTATCCGTCTGCGCTATCAACCAATAAGCAGGATCCTTGGATGTTGAGCAGTGTTGCCAGATTTGTCAGATATCCCACCCAATTGGGCTACTTTTAACCATGTTAGGCTGGAAAGATTATCATTGGGCGGGAAATCTGCCCAATCTGGCAACGCTGTCGATAGCAAACCCGGTCCGCATTGCCGCGGTGCTCAGTCTGAGAGACGCAGAGCAAGTGATATCTGCGATGGCGAGAGCCTAAATGCACAATGGAAACATTGGAAACGGAGGACATTGTTAACGTCTTATTACAAAAAGCATTCCATTTACAGTTACAGTGCTAAGTTAGCGACCAAAGAAAGAGGTAGACCACTTCCCAAAATCAAGGTCACCAGAAGTAATGGCAACGTCAGTGTTGTGAGTGCTACATGGTTTGCTAGGTACGCATGACTTACTGGTAGCATTACAAGCAATTGTAATGCAAAAATAAACAGCTAAATAACTTTAGTCAGTGAGGGCAAAAATAGGCCCAATGATAGGCCCAGATTTTTTGATTTACTTTTACAAATCAATAGTAGGCCTGATTTGACTAATATGCTTTGCATCCTTTCCTTCTCAAATTACAGTGATGCCACTGGTGGCTTTGTATACATTTTGTTCACATAACTCCCTCCCTGCTATTTTGTAGTTCACCAAAACACCCTGAAACAACTTGAGTCTCACATTCTTTTGCCACCATACACCAACAGTGCAAGCAGGCCAATGGCAACCAAGCGCGCAGTCCTTCCTCCCTCACTTTAAAAACCACCAGCCGCCACTGGTGTGCGTGCGTGTTCCTGCACGTGCATGCGTGCGTTTGTGTGTATGTATATATATGTGTGTGTATGCATGTGTGCGTGCATGTGTGTGTGTGCGTGGTTGCGTGTGTGTGTGTGTGAGTGTGTGTGATTAGCATTGTGTGTCTTTAATGAATAGATGTGGCAGACAGAGCTGCCGGACACCTGCGGCAGCCATTAGTCCAGGGAGGAGCGGCTCCATGAGACCAGAGCTGGGCTTGAGCAGGTAACACAGTAGGCCCCCGCTCAAGCACCCTTCATCACACGGGATTACACAGCAGAGGGGAGAGAGAGAGCGGACCCTCGTTCAGACACACACACACCGCCAGTTTCCCCCAGGAAATGAAAGAAGAACGCACCCACTTCAGTCGTGATTCAGACTTCCCTACGCCCCTGTCCGGGTCTGAACAGCTGGAGCGGCGTTTGTTCATCAGGGTGATCATCACCACAGGCTTCAGTGTGAAGAAAAGGGCCATTATTTGTAAATCTGCATCATATTACGTGTATTACGCACACAGTGCCAATGACATATTCAAACACAAATCACGCAGCCTGTTGCCTGCGTGTATTACTCATTGCTCTATCTTGCACGGCGCATCATTACATTTTCCTCCAATCAATGTCCATTATTTTGTTCCTGCCTTGGTTCTCATGGCTACTGGGAAGGCAGAGAAGAGGATTCTGGGAACCTTTGGCTGTAATAATTTATTCAGTTGGCCACCCAAACCAAAAACCCCAAACATGCGAGTGCCAATCTGGATCCAGACTAAAAATAACAAACATGGAATATGGAATGTTTCCTTAACTTTGGAGAGCGAGGAGAGCGGGGGCTTCAGGGACAAAACAACACAGAGGAGGAGGAGGAAACAAACGCGATAGGGAGCGAGGGGAGGGGGGAGCACCATGTGGGCAAAGGGAAGGGCTGAAGGGAGGTAAAAAAGAAGGTAGGCGGCCATTACGCTGGTTACACTGTAAAACTGCTTTGTGCCTCTGTTTGTTTGCAAGACCTGAAGGAGAGCAACAGCTTCCCACTCTTTCCCTCCCTCTCCCCGCCTCTCTCTCCCTCCCCTCCTGTCTCCATAAGAGACGCTGCAGGCGATGAAAGCGATGAAGACTATGCTTGTTTTTTGAGAGATGCCACACTGTCATCATTGCTTCCTCCTCTCCGGATCGCCCTCTCGGCTATCACTTCATCCTCCCGTCCTCGCCCTCTCTGTCTCTATCTCGTGTCTAACATCTAATCCGTCAGTCTTCTTGGTTTCGGTCAGGGATCAGGCTCTTCTAGCTCAGTGAGGAGATGGAAATCACAAAAAGCGGCAGTTACATGTGTTACCTTGTTTATCATCTCGAATCTACAATTTGTCAGTTCAAATGTCCATCCTTCCTTCTTTTTGTCCACTCCTCTGTCTGTCCGTCTCTCACACTCAGACGGACCTCACACTGAGATTTGCGGGAGTAAGATGAAAGAGGGAGAGAAAATGTATATTATGGGAGTAAAATGAAAGAGGGAGAAAAAATGCATATATTATAGAAGACGGGGCGGGTCTTATTAATGATACCCAGAAACAACACAAAAAAGAAAACACTTACACATTCAGAAGACTCTCTGCACGTGCAACTATTGCTCACACAAAGTGTTCATACAGGCTACCAGATGACAGTCTTTCCAGTCGGTCCTGTTGCGTGCTTGGCTGGATCACTTCAGTCCGACGCAACAGTTGGAGATCACATGACTCTGTGGGCTGCGCTCCGTGGGCTGCCCGTTCCGCAGTGATCGAGAGGAACAGGTGAAGTTCAGGGAAGTGAAGTCACGGGCTGTTTGCTTAATGTCGGCTTTTTCAACTCGGTTTCACAATTTAAACGCGGACGTCGAGCGGAATAGATGAGGAGGAGGAGGAGGAGGAGGAGGTGAAGGGAGAGGAGAGGGAGGGAGAGAGAGGGGGAGAGAGAGACTGTTGCCACGGCAACCTGAGCCGCTGTGGTCGTCATCACGAGGGTTCTTCTGCATTGTGTGTGTGTGTGTGTGTGTGTGTGTGTGTGTGTGTGTGTGTGTGTGTGTGTGTGTGTGTGTGTGTGTGTGTGTGTGTGTGTGTGTGAATCACGGAGCAACCGTACACGTGTGTGTGAGCGTCTGTATGTGTTCGCCCTCCCCTGCCAGACAGGAGGAGAGGACATCCCCCCAATCACTGTACCGACGAGGAAGAGAGATAGAGAGGCAGGGAGAGAGAGAGAGAGGAGGGAGATAGAGAGAGAGGGAGAGAGAGAGAGGTTGTAAAAGACAGACAGAAGCCCCATAATGCACTGCACGGTGCAGGACTGAAGTCGTGCAGATTCATCAGTTCCTGCTTGGAGGGATTGTGTGTGAGCACCCACACACACACACGCATACACAAACACACACACAGAAGCGTGCGTGCGGTCCGACAGCAGATTGAGGCGAAGAGAAAGACACAGAATAGCAGGCAGGTAAGGTAGCATTTCTTTGTCTCTCTGACTCTGAGGGGTGGCTGGAGAAATGCTCTGGGTTTCTGTGTGTCTGAGTCTCCTCGGAAAGAGAGGGCAGCTCCGGCAGATGGTCTGCTGTAATCAATATTTGACGTGTTTCAGTGCCGACAACTTCTCTGCCTGTTGCAAGCGCTGGTCGCTGCTTTACGAGTTGTTTCCGTGGACGTGTTTTTCGACAGGCTGGTAGTTTCCCGTTAATGTTGTGCATGGGAAATCAGCAGTCTCTCAGCAGGTATTTATTATCGCCTCGTCGGCCACTGCTCCTGGGATATCTTTTGAAGACTGCATTAACCCGATTTGATAAGAATATGAAGCTTATGCACGCGTGCATGGAGATCCATTTAGTCCAACGCGGTTGCCTGTGCGGTTGCAACTTATTTTAGGAGTTTTTAGGACGTACTTCAGGGGCGTAGCCAGGATTTTATTACTGTGGTGGCCAGCCCGGGCCAGTCTTATCTTTTGGTAGCTTTTTTTGTACACAGGGGGGGGCCAGCCGGGTGGCCAACCTCTGACCAGGGGGGGCCATGGCCCCCACGTGGCTACGCCCCTGACGTACTTAATCATTCAGACAGCGAGCATCAAGGGTGACCGCCGATACGTTCCACTGAGCGCTGTCTTATCTTCGGGGAGTCGGAATGCAAACAGAAGCACATCACATATAACATACAGGAACTCGCCTGGGGTAACCTTCAGACGTGAACCCGGCCGGGAAATCCACTGACCCGTTTTGTTTTCTTGTTTTTTTGAAGAGAACCAACCCCATTAGTGCTAAGTGAGGCTGTCCGATGGCTTCGAGGAGCCCCTGAGTGTTGAGACAGTACCTACCGCATCTGAGACCCAAACAGACAGCCAGCACGTCTGCTCGTGAGAGCCGTGGTTCGTTTTCTGCTCAGCGAGGGGTAGTGGGTAGGGGCAGAGGTACTTAATTTGTGAATAACAAATTAAGTCACACACGTTAATACTTTTATATTTCCCTTGGGGTATAAATGTCCTGGCTCAGTATTTGATTAGCTATCCGTGTACTTGTTATTACATCTTTTATCAATATATTTATTCATCATAAAATATTTATACCTCAATTTATTTATTCTAACTATTGACTGCAGTCCGACACGTCATTACAGATTGAACGCGGGGAATCTTTTGAGTATTCAGTTGTCTTTACCAGTGCCCTGTCTCCCTCCATCCCTTGGGAACCTCGCCTGTCAAAGCCACCTTGAAAAGGAGACGCCTTTCTATATGTTGTATATTTGATTCCCTCTCCAGTCCTTTTATTGAGAGTCCCTGGTCGCTGTCTTTGTTGCAGCATGGTGATGCCTTCGGCGCGACAGACTCCCTGGCAGGTATATCAATGCCACGGCAAGGCTATAATCCACTTTTCTTGATGTATCAAAGAGCAACGAAACGAGTGGGGCAGGGTTGCAATAGGGGATGTAGATCGGGGGGAATCAAGACCAGGATAAAACTGAACGTAGAATCTAAATAAATAAAGTAGCCTAAACTAAAGCCAGTCCTCACAATCCAAACCTGGCCTTTAACTCAAAGTGGCAGGGAGCCTGAGGAATATTAGTCAAATATTCCACTCAAGGCTTGTAACAGAACACTATGCCCACAGTTTCCTACATCCATGCGAACACAACACACCTCTGACATCAGTGTACTTGTATCCCCCACCCCCTTGCTCCGTGACTTTTCCACTGTGCTGGGGTGACATCACCCCAGCCACCCGCTTGAACTTTGTCAACAGTAGCTCAGTGTGGCAGTGTGCGCTTCTGTGACAGAGAAGGACTCGCATCAGGCAAAAAAAACATTGTATCCGCATTTCTATTTTTACGCTTGCCCTGTGATGATGTTAAAAGTGAAAAAGAAAACACTCCCAGACACGCATGACCCTGTGCTCCTCACAGGATGGTTCCTTCCGGAAGGAACTGTGAAGTTGGACGAGCTGCGGTGAATTGTGCTATTCTGTGAGAGTCCAGTGCAGGCTCCGCTTAGCAACAACGATCAAAGCAGGAATATGGAGAGAGATCTTCTTCCTCTTTTCGATTGCTGCTCCTCCCCCTCCCCCTCCACCCCCTCGTCCTCGTCCTCCTCCTCATCTTCTTCCTCCTCCTTCTCCTCCTCCCCTTCCACCAACTCGTCCTCGTCCACCTCCTCATCCTCTTCCTCCTCCTTCTCCTCGTCCCCCTCCTCCTCCTTTTCGTCCTCCTCCTCATCTTCTTCCGCCACCTTCTCCTCCTCTTCCTCCTCCTTCTCCTCCTCCTCCTCCTCCTTCTCCTCATCTTCTTCCTCCTCCTCCTCCCCCTCCTCCCCCTCCTCCTCCTTTTCCTCTCGTCCTTTCATTTTCAGACTTAATTCCTTGTTCCTCTCCTGAATGGCACATGGAGGACACACATCCATGGCTCCCTTGTGTTGACACCAGGCCAGACCAGCCATAGAGCTGTCTGGATGGAGGCTCAGGGACCTCAGGATCCCAACCCAAGTACAGTGTTCCCGTTCAGCTGCTTGTATTCGTTGCTCGCTGTTTGTGGCATCCATTATTCTGAAAAAGGGTCTGTGTTTCAAAGATTGACAACCAGTTATCATTTTTTCGTTGAGATAGAACAATTCTCTCATTGATCTTGTGGCATCTGGCATCTGTCCTTCTGTGTGTGTGTGTGTGTGTGTGTGTGTGTGTGTGTGTGTGTGTGTGTGTGTGTGTGTGTGTGTGTGTGTGTGTGTGTGTGTGTGTGTGTGTGTGTGTGTGTGTGTGTGTGTTGAATCCCACACCTCCTACGATCTCACCCCGGCTGCAGGGCCTTTTTTGGGAAGGGGACAGTGACTTGCCAGCGATGAAATTTAAATTCCATATGACCCGTATTTGATTTGCTGAGGCTCTGGGAACAACTGGTAAATATTTATAGGAAGTTAAGCTAAACATTCACACTTAGAGTAGCACAGATACATCACCGCAGAGCTGCAAGGGCAAGCTGCCGGCTACTGCTCAATCAACAATGCTCTTGATCACACACAGACACGCATACATGCACGTACACACTCACACAAACACACAAACACACACACACACACACATACACACACACACACACAGAAACACACACACATGCAGACACACACATGTACACACACACACACACACACACACACACACACACACAGAAAAAAAAACAGTAGTACACCACAGGTCTTCTGTTGAACAGGAGACTAAAGTTGGTGTGCTGTGAGTTATGAATCACCTAACAGTCCCTCCACGGAAAAACGTGCGCATGCGCATGTTAAGCACACAGGCACACACACAATCACACACACACACACACACCCACCCACACCCACCCACACACACACACCCGCCCACACAGGCACAGGCACACACACACACCACACAGATACACAAACACCCCCACATGTCCACACACACACATACACCTGACTGTTTGATGGAGTTAGACGCCATGGCAACAGGGCTGCGACTCTTGCTTGGCTCTGAGTGGACTGAAGCAGTGAAGGTGGGAGGAGGTAGCTAGCGGCTAGCGCTGCTGAAGAGCTCCTATTATTATTCTCCATCTCTTTCCCATTCCAGCTTGCCTTTTTTGTTTTACCGTTTCAATTCCCTCCCTGTCCCCCATCCTCCCCTTTTTTTTGTGGGGGGGGGGGGGGGGGGGGGGGGGGGGGGGGGGATCTCTTAGTGTAATTGTGATAACAGTTCCCGGCGCCATATTGAACAGAAAAGAAGAGGAAAGGGTAGACTAAGGGGCCATGGGAGGAGAGAGTGGGAAACGTAAAGGTCAGCGGGCGATCAAATGTGCAAAATGGAACCCTGACCACGGCCACGTTACGGCGAGGGATTAAGATCACCTATCGGGTGCCGTGGCCTGCGATTCATCGGGGCCCGCATTCAATTGGTCAACGTTGTATCGGTCAAACCCCCCCGGTTCCTCCACACCTCCCCTCCCTCCCTCTCTCTGCTCCAGCACGCCTCAACCTCATCTCATCACGGTGCTCCCAGGCGTTCTCTCATCTCCACCACGCAGAGCGTGGGGGGGGGGGGGGGGGGGGGGGGGGGGGGGGGGGGGGGGGGGGGGGGAGGACCGCTGGGGACGCGTGGATGTACGGAGAGGAAGCGATATCGGCGGGGAGCGATGTCGCTTTCATTTGCATCCGTTTCACTCGGTTTAGCGGCGCGAGACAGGGAGGGACTTCTGCAGGGGGGGTTATCAGTTTACATTAAACATAATAAATAGGAGGTATTTATTCTCTGTGTCACTGTCGTTCCATTCTTCTTCTCATTTCTTCTTTCTTCTCGGAGTTGTCTTGCTCGGGCGACATGGCATGAAGAGATGAAGGGAGGTAGTGTTTCTTCAGTGGGAGGGACCAGAGCTGACCAGAGCTGGCCCTAGGTAGTCCATAGCCTATCAGAGGCCTTCTGCCCATCTGCTCCTGGGTGTTTCTTTGTTGTGGTGTCAGCTGCTGTTTTTATGATGGTGAGAGACAGGGATGAGCCCAGCCGGTGGTGGTGGAGTTGGTAGGAGAGGGAGAGGTGGAGGAGTTTGGGGGGTGAGTGGTGGTGGTAGTGGAGGGGGAAGGAGAGGGAGAGGTGGAGGAAGTGGGGGGGGGGGGGGAGGTGGCGGTGGAGGAGGGGGTGGGAGAGGGAGAGGTGGTGGTGAGGGCGGGCGTGGCCGTGGGCGTGAGGGTATGTGGAGGGGGTGGAGGAGACAGAGCGAGAGGAGGTGGAGGAGGAGGAGGACAGGTCTGCAGGTGGGCAGTGCTCGAAACAGCATCTGTACAAGATTTACTGCCTGCACATACAGATGGTTCAAGGATTAGGGATGGTTGGGGGGGGGGGACAGAGTGAGGGAGGGAGAGAGGAAGCGAGGGAGGGAGGAAGAGAGAGAGACAAGGGAGAGAGACGGAGAAAGAGAGAGAATGCAAGAGAGGCAGAGAGGGGGAGAGAGACCGAAATAATAAAAAAGATGATGATGCAGATGAGACAGCAGAGGGAGAAAGAGAGGAGGAGAAGAGAAGGGAGGGAGTGTTTCAGAGCAGCACAGGTGAATTTCTTGTCCTCTTTTCATGATTTACGTGATGGTGAGCCTTTGTCAGCATCCGGCGCAGATATTGGCTCATTCATGATGCACACCTACACACAGAGCCACACGCAGCCATAAGCAGGCACATCCACAGAATCCACAGAAACAACCGCTCAAGGGACGCACACTGACTTGCATACTTAACATCCTTCTCAGAAATTACGAGCAAAGTAATTGGTCACACACTTCAATGTCATTTTCGCGAAAATGTAATCCGATCCAAATCCAATTAAAGAATGTATGGAACGGCACCCTCAAACAATAAGCGTTGCGTGTTGTTGAGGATGTGCTACTTAGTGATGGACATATTTATGTATTTGTCTTACAAGGCACTGTCATCATATCGAAGGGATTATTTCTAATTCAAAAATCTAAACGGGAACTGGGAGACTTATTATATATTTTTCAAGCCCAGTCCAGCCTGGTTTTAAAATGCAGGGAAATATTTCTGCCTCACCTCACATTCATACATGACCCTGGCCACACCAGTCAAACATTCAAAGAATCACAAAGTTTCTCAGAATTGTCCTAGATTTAACGTTGACTTCTTCTCGCTCTTCTTCACCCCTCCCAGTCATTCCTCCTCCTTCCATCCCCTCTCTCTTTCTCTCTCTCTCTCTCTCTCTCTCTCTCTCTCTCACCTCTCTCTCTCTCTCTCTCTCTCTCTCTCTCTCTCTCTCTCTCTCTCTCTCTCTCTCTCTCTCTCTCTCTCCCTCTCTCTCTCTCTCTCTCTTTCTCTCTCTCTCTCTCTCTCTCTCTCTCTCTCTCTCTCTCTCTCTCTCTCTCTCTCTCTCTCTCTCTCTCTCTCTCTCTCTCTCTCTCTCTCTCTCTCTCTCTCTCTCTCTCTCTCTCTCTCTCTCTCTCTCTCTCTCTCTCTCTCTCCCTCCCTCATGTGAATACAGTCCAAGTTGGAGCGGCGGAAGGTGAACTTGCAGCCTGTTAAAGATAAATTACGTGTGACATGTTTAGCTGCACTGCCTTATAGGGGGAGCCAAGAGAGAGAGAAGGGAGAAAGGGAGAGAGGGAGAGAGAAAGAGACACGGAAGAGAAGAGGAGACAACAAAAGGGCGAGAGAGAGGGGGAGACAAAGAAACAAGGGGGAGAGAGACAATGACTAGCCAGGAGAGAGAGAGCGAATGGAGAGGGAGAGAAAGAGAGAGAGGGAGAGAGAGGGAGAGAAAGAGAGAGAGGGAGAGAGAGACAGGAAAGAGGGACAAGGGAGAAAGAGAGAGAGAGGAGGGGTGCAGAGCGACGTAGATGGGAGAGGAAGGAAAGGAGGGAGGGAGGGAGGGAGGGGGGGAGGAGAGGAGCGAGGGGAGGAGGCAGAGGAGGGGGAGAAGGGAGAGAGGAGGGTGCGGGAGGGCAGTCAAACAGAGGAAGCCAGCATGAGGCTCTCAGTTTGAGCTCTCCCCTCCGCAGCCCGCAGATGAGTCCACGCACACATACAGTAAGTCTCTGGCTGTTTGAGTCCGTCTGTGTTTGAGTGTGTGTGTGTGCGTGTGTGTGTGTGGCGTGTGTGTGTGTGTGTGTGTGTGTGTGTGTGTGTGTGTGTGTGGCGGTGCAAGTCTGCGTGTGTGGACCTGTCTTGGCGTGGGGTTATTCAGCGCGTACTTGTGGATACATTTGCTCCGGTGTTTGTTTTATGCATAGTTATTCCTGCTTAAAGGGAGGCGTTGTGCTGTTGTTGCTTTTTGAACCGGAATATAGAATCGATCCTCAGAACGTTATGAGGCGTTTATGCAGTGATTTATGAGCTTGTGTGTGTGTTTCTATATATGTGTGTGTGTGTGTGTGTGTGTGTGTGTGTGTGTGTGTGTGTGTGTGTGTGTGTGTGTGTGTGTGTGTGTGTGTGTTTCTGTGTGTGTGTGCGTGTGAATATGTGCCCAAACCACAGAGCCCTGTGGTGATAATTTGTTGTCAGAGACAGGATGGCGTTAATGTGAGATTTATAGATGCAAAGAAACATATAAACATGTGCATTGCATGCATGCACACAGACACACACACAGACACACACACACATACACACACTTGAATTGCAGACTGAAACACACACACAAGAACATACACTTGCTCACACAAGCATGCATACGCATGCAAACGCATCCCTAACACAAACACCTCACACACAGACATTGACATTGCTTCGTCTAGCTACTGACCTGGCCATAAGTGCCTCTTCTGCAGTACTAAGTCAACTCCAGCACTTATGAATGGGGAGAGAGAGACACACACACTCTCACACACACACACACACACACACACACACACACACACACACACACACACACACACACACACACACACACACACACACACACACACACACACACACACACACACGCACACACACCCACACCCACACTAAGGCCCGCACAGACGCACCATACCCGCACACACACACACATATATACCCATACAAATACAGAGCTCCAAAGCACACAGCCTAAGTCAAAGCCAAGTTATTTGCACAAAAACTCCAGCCAGGAAATGTTTAAACCTCCACGTTGCCCGCACAGAACAGAAGCACACACGCACACACTGTCCGCTGACACACTCTAAACATTGGGCGGGACGTGGTAGTGGCCAATGTGTGAGTCGCAGCCCAATGGTTGGTTGGATGGCCGAGGTCAACACACGACACATTGGTTAAGGGGGCTCGGGGATGCTTCTTCCATAGTTGACCTGATGACGCCGTTGACAGCAGTTGACAGTCACCCGCACTGAGGTGTCTTTTCTTCTAGTTCAGTCTCTCTCCGTTTCTCACTGCATTGCCACCGTCTCCTGCTCCCTCCCTCCCCCTCCTTGCTCCCTTCTGTCGGGCAGGAATAAATCCTCCAAAACCCTGCCTGGCTCCCATTGTCTCCTAACCCATCCCATTAACTTATGTCTCCCTCTCTATTTTGTCCATCATCTCTCTGTTTCTCTGGCTCTCTCTCTGAGTGCCACCCTTCCACACACACCCTGCCATCTACAGTTATTTCCTTTCGGCCCCAAAAAAACCCACAGAAAACTTCCGGTGCATCTTCAAGGTTGTTATAACACCGGAACATAGGCTTTGATCCGGGCCAGTAATTCAATCGGGTCCAAAGTTTCTCGCCCAACGTGGGGACAGTGGCGAAGCGGCGGGTCGTGACCTTCGACTGAATTGATTGGGCGGTGTTATTAATGTGATCCTGGATCACCTTGTCTGCCCCCTGATCCTGGCGCCCTTCGTCCGGTCGTCTGTCCTTAAAGAGACGGCGCCGTGCGTCCTGCCGTCCGTCTGTCCTCCTAGAACGAGAGCAGACGGTGACTCGAATGCATATGAGGGTCTGCGCGGGGCAAGGTTATGATTGTGTTGCCTTCGTCTTTTCAGTTTGTTTAGAC
>NC_044063.1:11549674-11552174 GCF_902167405.1 Gadus morhua
TTGGAGGAGAGGGCCAGACAGCTCAGGAGGGCACGTATCGAAAAAAGAAATAAAATGTAAGACGGAGCGGAGGATGGGGTGGGGGTGCGTGTGGGGGGGTTGGATCCGGGAGGGAGGGGGGCTGAGGATGGGTGGAATGCGGCTCAGGCGCAGGGCGATGGCCTGGCCCTGATGGAGCGATATGCCAAGCGACCTCTGGCAGCAATCAGACCTCTGCCCCCCTCCCCCGTTCTGTCACGTCCACCCCTCTCCCTCTCTCTCTCCTGGAACGCTCATCAGGGATCTTCTTCCTAGCACCCCCCCCCCCCCCGTCCCCCGTCCCCGTCTGTGTGTTCAGTCTCTTAGGGTTGACTTCCCCTCGACCATTATCCGCCTCACTCTATCCATGGGGGTTATTTCCCCCCTGTTTGTTCCTTCATTGATTTCCCAGCCTCTTACCTCTGTCTTCCCCCTCCTCCCTCACCTAGCCCCCCCCCCCCCCCCACCCCCGCCCTTGCCTTGCCCTCGCCGGTGCTATAAAGGGCGGCCGGGGGGCAGTATATAGACGCCTTGCCGGCCAGCCTGTGATGCAGTGTAACCTGACGCCTACTGCATCTGCTGGATCCTGCCGCAGTCAGCGACCTCTGACCTCTCACGTTACAATCTCCTTTCCCTTCCGATTCTCAACCTCCCCTATGACTTTCTCTCTCTCTCTCTCCCTCCCTCTATTTGTCTCTATCTTTCCCTATCTCTCTCTCTCTCTCTCTCTCTCTCTCTCTCTCTCTCTCTCTCTCTCTCTCTCTCTCTCTCTCTCTCTCTCTCTCTCTCTCTCTCTCTCTCTCTCTCTCTCTCTCTATCCATCTCTCTCACACTCTCTCTCTCTCTCTCTCCCTCCCTCTATTGTCTCTATATTTCTCTCTCTCTCTCTCTCTCTCTCTCTCTCTCTCTCTCTCTCTCTCTCTCTCTCTCTCTCTCTCTCTCTATCCATCTCTCTCTCTCTCTCTCTCTCTCTCTCTCTCTCTCTCTCTCTCTCTCTCTCTCTCTCTCTCTCTCTCTCTCTCTTTCGCTCTCTCTCTCTCTCTCTCTCTCTCTCTCTCTCTCTCTCTCTCTCTCTCTCTCTCTCTCTCTCTCTCTCTCTCTCTCTCTCTCTCTATCCATCTCTCTGACTCTCGCTCTCTCTCTTCTGATTTTCTCCCTCCTCTATCTCTCTCTTTCTCTTTTCTCTCTTTTTTCCCTCCCTTTCTTCCTCTCTCCCTCCCTTCCTCTCTCTTTCCGTCCCTTTATCTCTCTCTCCTTGTCTCCCTGTCCCTCTCTCCGCCCCCCCTCCCAATCACACTAGCTGGCCCTCACACTAGATGCATGCAGTTCTGGTCCACATCCTCAATGATCCGTCCGTGAAGAGGAGCATAAACTACGGCCAGCGACCGTCCCATCATGCTGCCGGTGTACTTAACACTCAGCTAATGGCCTCAGCCCCGCGTGGTGATCAGCTCCTCTCTCTCTGTCTGCCTGGGGCAGACGCTGACTATCAGAGACGCAGCCTCGCTGGAATCGGCAATCGCTTTGGAATGTCTGAAGTCAACTCCAAAAGCCTGTAGACTGTGCAAATAGCGGCTTATGATTGTTGGACGGCAGCAGGGAGGAAGGATTTTAAGATATGTATATGCAGGCTTTTCACATGAGTCTCCCAGCCGGGCCCCCGAGACTAGAAAATAGGACTCTCCTGTGACATTTATTCTCTCCGGGCTCGGTTGTGTGATCACCGAGGGAACAGGCTGTCCCTATTTAAAAAACAATGGAGATGACACAGTGGCCTCCACCAGCCTTCCACACACCCCTCCATGATATCTATTTAACCCGCCAGTGATAATTACTCCCTTAATTATTATGTGATCGTGCACCATTGCGAGGCGTGTCTTTGTGGGCAGTGGTCTCGAGGCCCGCCTGCGGTTTGGTTTGGTTTTCCGGTCCACTCTTTATGGGTATAGAATAGAAGGTGTGGGCCCGGGGCCTCGTCACCCCATCGGGACGGGCGTAAACACGGGGTCGGATGGCACTGTTTTAACCAGAGGGGGCCGGGCCGGGCCCTAGACGCCGAGGCCCATTGTTAGCAGTTTCTTGTGGTGTGTGTGTGTGTTTGTGTTTGTGTGTTTGCGTGAGTGTGTTTGGTTGTGAGTGTGTGTTTGTTTGTGAGTGTGTGTTTGTGCGAGTGACACTGTGTATGTGTGTGTTTATGTGTGAAGTATGTGGAAAAAGTATGTGTGTGATGTGTCCTTCTGTACGTGTACATGTGTTTGAACATGTGTGCGCCCTTGACAATACACATCTACGTGTGTACGGCATTGCGTTTCGGTTGAATTTGGGTGTTGTTTTTTTGCGGAGAAATAACCTCCAGGTTCTCTGCTTCCACAGTCATTACCTCAGCGGGCAGATCTGATGGTTTAATAATACCCAACGCGCCCGCAGCTACGGAAATGGCCGCATGCATTATTCAAACATGCTAGGATGCTTATTGATGACT
>NC_044063.1:11585647-11590647 GCF_902167405.1 Gadus morhua
GAGAATGGTTTTTAAAAGCTATAGCACAAAAAACTCAAAACGATGGAATAACACAGATGGGAGCGAGCGATTGACGCGAGACGTTTGATTGTGTCATACATACAATGCATGAAATTTGGTAAAAACATATGGTCCATATAAACGTACTCACACAAACACTCGATGCTCGAATACATGTAACAATGACACTGATATTACAACCATAGCTGTCATAATAATATTTGTATTAGATGGTTGACACATGGGTGAAGGCAAACCGAGTGACTTCACTGCTATGAGAGGCATTAGAATGACCTTAAACAGTAGAAAAATGTGAAGTATAATAAAAATAACCCCAAGCCTCATGGCATGCACAAACTTTGCCATATGCAGAGCCATGACAGTCTCTCTTTCGCAGTCCCTCACACTAGGTTGCATTTGTCTCTCTCTCGCTCTGTCTCTCTCTTTCTCAATAACATTTTAATAGCAGCTGCCATCTAATATACACCTCCTGCCACACATTATATGGGAAACACACTAGAGAAAAGACCACTAGCTAAAGTTTTATCGCCCATGACTTGTGTGGCCTTTGGGGAAATCTAGAGTAGACTTGGGTATTTCCCCGTTATATTATGGTGATATACGTCTGGGGTTTATTAATCTTCACAATACAAGTATTCTACAGCAAACACATAACAGAAGACTCAGTAAACCCTTCATATTGAACACAGTTGGTTCACTTTTTAAAGTTGAAGATCCCTACTATATGGTGAAGAGCATTGTTCTAATGGTAAAAATAACAACGAATGTGTGAGCATTCTAATATTTTATTTCTGACTCAGAAGTAGGGCACTAGATGTATACCAATTCACAATTAAGCCCATAAGATAGAAGAGTAATTACAATGCATGTTTAATCCAGTATAAATATACGTTAATCCATGTTGGATATTATTTGTGCTTCACAGGCATAACTTAATACTTAATCAATTATATTTATGTTAATACTATGGAATAGATCGTGGAACAACAACAACTCATACATTAAAATGCATTTCGGTGGCTTGATCCCAAAGTCCCTGTCGCAGGATGACATCACACAGCAGGAAGACTTATTTGGTCACAGATAAAGTCAGACATTCTCTTCAATGACCTCATACTGTACAGTGTCACCCCGCTTCTGAACAGAGACAGACCTCTCGACAGCCCTTCGAGCAACCATCGTTTTTCCTAGAAATTACGGCCCGATCCATCAGGCATTCCTGCTGAGCACTGCAGTACGGTGAATCATGGAAACCCTCCGTCTGCGCTCGAACGTAAACACAGCGGCAACTGAGTCTGCTCCGTGAAGCCAGGAGGGGATTTGAGAGGAATTTGGATGTTGTTGAGGTGGGGGAGTGGGGGAGTGGGGAAGGGGGGGGGGGGGGGGGGGGGGGTGTCTGGCTGGCTGTCCAGGTCTGCCTGCTGCCTCTGAAGGCTTGGCTTGCCTATAGCCCTATCACTCACCGGGTCTGCTTGGCCGGGACTCAGGGACGGCTCTCAGAGGATGGCGGACGTCAGGATCATCACCCCTGGCCAGCAGGGGGAGAGTTAGCACTGTGGCTAGCAGCTAGCCGTAGCCCCGTAGCGAGGAGAAGGCATGGAGCTTGCCTAACATGTGCATGTTAAAAGCACGCCCACATACATGGACATGCATACGTACGTACATACGCACACGCGTAAACATGCATGCACACGCATGCACACGCTCACTAACCCAGTGAAGCAAATAACCACAATCATTTTGAAATGAGGCTCACTGTGGGTGTGTGTGTGTGTGTTTTTTTGTGTGTGTGTGTGTGTGTGTGTGTGTGTGTGTGTGTGTGTGTGTGTGTGTGTGTGTGTGTGTGTGTGTGTGTGTGTGTGTGTGTGTGTGTGTGTGTGTGTGTGTTTGTGTTTATTTGTACACTTGTGTACAGTGAGTGTGTGTGAGAGTATTTGTGTGTATGTATGCCTGTGTACGTGAGTATGCGTGTGTATCTCTGTAGTGTCTGTGTATGTTTTGTGCGAGACTTGCACGGCAGAGTCTGAGACAGGTGTGAGCACACGCCCATATTTGGGAGTTGGTGACAGGCTCCGACGCGGAGAGGAGAACATAATGAAACACAAGCAGGCATCAAACAGTCATGCGTCCCTACTCTCTCCGCAGACATAAGACATTGATTGTCTATTTCTGTCACTTCCTTCATGTGTGTCTTCATCCTGCGCAGTCCTCAGCACAAGCTCCCGTTCCTCTCTCCAGTGTATACAATGTAACTGTATCTGAGCAAACAAGGCTGACAGAGGCATCGTCATCAACAGATGCTGTTAAACATCCTCTCAGCGGATTATCTTTACGAAATAAGGATTACACACGAAAAATCAATACCTCTGAACCCTATATACACCCTCAATGAATAATCTCTATATGTCAAACTAGATTTATAAACATAAAGGCATTATATATTGAGAGCTATATTCTGGGTTCAAACCCTAATATCCTCATTTATTGACTAGTCTGGAGCAAAGTGCCTTTTTTAACTGCATGTACAATCACTGTGATGTGCACTGGATTAAAACATCTGCTCTAACAGTGCTTCCAAACTGTGAACATGCATACCAACAAATATAATAGATGCGTTCCACCGCTTTGTATTTTATGGTACCTTGGGAGACATGAAAAAGGATATACACTGATACACAGAGGAATGTTTTAATCATTTTATGGCTCAAAACTCGAAGTGGGTTTACTGGGAGGACGATTTAATGACCTCCACAAGTGGGGACCCTGGTTATAAATGTCTCTCTCTCTTTGTCTCTCTGTTTCTCTGTCTCTCTTAATTCAATTCAATTCCAAAAAGCTTTATGGCATAAGAAACAAATGTCTACATTGCCAAAGCAGGTGAAACATTAGGCCAAAAGAAAATATATTGGGTTTAAATATTTAAAGTAAAAAAAAATGTCAAATACAAAATACTAAGAGTGTATACAAATTCGTGTATGAAATATATCCTACTAACAGATAAAATAAACACTGTACATCTCTCTCTCTCTCTCTCTCTCTCTCTCTCTCTCTCTCTCTCTCTCTCTCTCTCTCTCTCTCTCTCTCTCTCTCTCTCCACAGCCCATGTTCTCGATGGCCCCCAGCCTGGCCACCAACAGTGTGGCCACGGCGGGGTTCAACCCCTACCTGGGCCCCATGTCCCCCGGCCTGATGCCCGGTGACATGCTGCCCAGCGGGCCCCTGCTGGTCACCAGTAACCACAACGTCCAGATGCCCGCAGCCGCCGCCGCCGCCGCCGCTGCCGCCCAGAAGCTCATGAGGACAGACAGACTGGAGGTGGGCACCTCTCTCTCTCTCACTCTCTCTCTCTCTCTCTCTCTCTCTCTCTCTCTCTCTCTCTCTCTCTCTCTCTCTCTCTCTCTCTCTCTCTCTCTCTCCCCCTATATCTAACTCCGTCCATCTCGCTCCCTCCGTCATCTTTCTATCTCCCTCACTCTGTATCTCTGTCAGTATATTTCTCTCGCTTCCTCTTTCTCTCTCTATCTCCCTCCCTTCTCTCGCACTGTTCCAATCTCTCACTTTCTATCCCTCTCTCTCTCCCCCCCTTGATCCCCCTATCTCTCTCACACTCCAACTCTCTTTCTCTCCCACATGTATATGCTTTCTCTCACACACAAACTCTCTCTCTCTCTCTCTCTCTCTCTCTTTCTCTCTCTCTCTCTCTCGCACACATTCTCCCTATCTCTCTCACCACTTCCCCTCCTAAAACTCTCTCTCAATCGCTCTCGCTCACATGCAGACAAGCTAGAAAACATGAAGGCGTGTGCATGATTCATTTGTCAGCCTCGTATCAGACGACTGATTAAAAGTTAAATGAACATGGAAGCGGTAAACACGGCATCCGATGAACATCCATTCCCCCGTTATGTAAACAGATCTGGCAGATACTAGACGGCTGGCTGTTCCCATTTGAATATAAAAAAGGGCTGCGATGGAAAAAGTACTTTCTGATCCGTCGCCTGTTTGTAGGCTTTAATTAAGGATCCGCGTTGGCTCCTGTTACAATAGCTCCATCTCATTAGCATAATATAACCATTATAACCCAGACTGAGGCGCAGGGCGCGGGAGGCGTGTTAATGAGCCCGTCCTCGCCATCAGCACCGCCGCCGTGCGTCGCTGGAGAGTCAGCCAGCGCTGCGGGCAAACCGCAGACTGCGCCGCCGCGTAGCTGGCACACACACACACACACACACACACACACACACACACACACACACACACACACACACACACTCGCTCACTCTGCCACGCCACTCTCCTCTGACGGGACCGGCCGCCACTTACTGCGTTTGTTCACCAGATCCATCCCTGGTTTTCAATCCGCAGAGCTCGACTCCTGCTACTGTAGCCGTGTTCCCAGATCATCCTTAATTGGACAGTAAATCAATCCCATCCGTTTTACAGCCCCCTCCTCCCCGCCGACCAGCCTATCCCCCCAGAAAACACTTGTGGAAGAATAATGGAGAAATCGTTGGAGGGGAAGGCTCGTGTGATTCGAGCGGGCGGGGGGGCCGAAGGTTATATTAGGGGAAACGTGACATAGGATTGTAGTGCATGTAATTAATAGCAAGCGACAACATGGACCCCCCCCCTCATTGTGAGTCACGTGACCAGAAACAGCGTCCATGTTGGATCATTGGGAGCCGTCACTCATGGTTACCTTCCACTCAACCACCACCAAAGTGCTGCCATAACAGAACACCAAGGAGCCCCATAGGTGTCCATTTTGAAATCAGTGTAATGTTAATCACCGGGTTCTATTTTTGGGTTTAATCCGACGAGCGCGGTGCCGTTTAACAGCCACACGTAGCGGTTAGCCCCGCGTGTGTGGGGGTGACCGTGTGGGGGCCTGCAGCGTGTGTCTGATCACCGTCTAGCCACATTTGCCGGGAAATAGGTTCGCTAAAAATATGAAACCGGAGAAAAAGGGACAGGGGGTT
>NC_044063.1:11593147-11620647 GCF_902167405.1 Gadus morhua
ATTACCTCATCAATGTCTACATTTGTACAGTTCATTTCCTCCGTGACCTTTTGTATCGCTCAGTTAGACTGCCCCACATAATATGTCTGTGTATTTGTGTATCAGTTTGCACGTGTAAGTGTGTATGTGCACGTGTGTGTGTGTTTGTTTGTACACCACCAGATCGTGTTTGAGTCTGTATTTGTGTGTGTGTGTGTGTGTGTGTGTGTGTGTGTGTGTGTGTGTGTGTGTGTGTGTGTGTGTGTGTGTGTGTGTGTGTGTGTGTGTGTGTGTGTGTGTGTGTGTTTCTGTTTGCGTGTGTGTCTGCGTGTGCATGTGTGAGTGTCCTTACGTGTGTGTGTGTGTTCATGCATGCATGTTTTTGTTTGTATGTGTATGTGTTTGCGTGTGTGCTTGTATTCATGCATGCGTTTCCGTACGTGTGTGCGTGTGCAGGGCCGTAGCACCAAATCCTGGACCCCTATACTATAGGTACTGATGGGCCCCCCTGCGCCAGGTTGTTGACGGGGGTCCGGAGCGATTGTTGACGGGGGGGGGGGGGGGGGGGGGGGGGGGAAGCGATTGTTATTGTTGGGGGGGGGGGGGGGGGGGGGTCCGGAGTGATTGTTGACGGGGGGGGTGGGTAAAAAAAAAAGAAAGGTAAAATATATTTTTTTTTTTTTTTTTTTTTTTGGGTCATGGGCCCCCCCTCTGCCTTGGGCCCCCCCACAACTGTCCCCTTTGTCCCCGCAGTCCGACGGCCCTGTGCGTGTGTACTGTGTGTGTGGATATCTGAGTGTGTGTGTGTGTACGTTTCATTATGTATATCTGAGTGCATGTATGTATGTGTATGTTTCCCCATGAATTTGTGTGTGTGTGTGTGTGTGTGTGTGTGTGTGTGTGTGTGTGTGTGTGTGTGTGTGTGTGTGTGTGTGTGTGTGTGTGTGTGTGTGTGTGTGTTTGCACCACGGTCTGAACCCCCTGTGTGTGTGTGTGTGTGTGTGTGTGTGTGTGTTACCACCATGATCTAAACCCTGTGTGTGTGTGTGTGTGTGTGTGTGTGTGTGTGTGTGTGTGTGTGTGTGTGTGTGTGTGTGTGTGTGTGTGTGTGTGTGTGTGCGTGTGTGCGTGTGTGCGTCTGCGTGTGCGTCTGTGTGTGTGTGGGCCAGGTGTGCCGGGAGTACCAGCGGGGCAACTGCACCCGCGGGGAGAACGACTGCCGCTTCGCCCACCCCTCCGACAGCACCATGATCGACACCAACGACAACACGGTCACCGTGTGCATGGACTACATCAAGGGCCGCTGCACCCGCGAGAAGTGCAAGTACTTCCACCCGCCCGCCCACCTGCAGGCCAAGATCAAGGCGGCCCAGCACCAGGTCAACCAGGCCGCCGCCGCCGCCGCCATGGTAGGAACCTCCGGGACACCCAACCCCCCCCGTCCATGGAGACCGAGAGGTCCCCCCGAGTAACGCCTTGCCACGTCCCTGATTTAGGTTTAGGTTGCGATCTGGGTCTAACCCCAGGGTCTTACCCCCTGCTCTTGATCTTACCCCCTTATTCTTAGGCAGAGGTTCCACCTGGTGTTTTGGTGCGACTTTACTTCCGGGTCAGACCTCATTGCGTGCCGAACCCCCTCCGGACTGCCTCAGGACTGCCTCTCGCCCGACCCACCAGCCGGTGGTTATGTCTGGGGGTGGTCTGACCTGAGACAAAGTGACTGTATCCTGGCGGGATCGGATGGCAAACAAACGCATTGAAACGACGAGTCTCACTGAGCCCTCGTTCTTAGTCTCGTGTAGAGTCTGGTCTCGCTTTAGTCCTGTCTTTTCTTAGACAAGGATCTTCCTTAATCGCTTTGAAACATACTGTACCTTTGGCAGAAAAGCTAGACTGAGACAGCTTTAAAAAGGTGGAAAGGTTTTAGAACATTACTCTGCTGAACAGGACCATTTGGGAGGATGACCACAAAGTCAGAGGCCATGTGGTCAGGCCTCTATTTCATCATGAAATAAAT
Source organism: Gadus morhua (assembly GCF_902167405.1). Taxonomy (NCBI): domain Eukaryota; kingdom Metazoa; phylum Chordata; class Actinopteri; order Gadiformes; family Gadidae; genus Gadus; species Gadus morhua. The sequence goes on from NC_044063.1 coordinate 11,595,144, forward strand.
CTTGTCAACACCGCATACGGCATGCTAAATTAAAGGTTGTGGGAGTATGAGGGGAGGAATATGTGAGTTATTCCTCGGTAGCATCGGCTCATCTACTTCAGTCAGCCCCTGTTGCCAATTTCCTGCCCACTGAGACGCCAAAGTTCCATATTTTTCCATTTGTCTTTTTATCTTCGTAGATGTCTTTACAGATTGCAGCTATACTTCCGTTTTCTCCATATCTCCCCCAGGCATCTTTTAATAAGTCTTAGTGTAGAGCAGTTGTTCAAACACGGACGTTTTCATTTATTTGATACCCTCGCCGCATCTTCTGAGCTACGCTAAATCTGATCCCCCCTGACCCTACCCAGAATGCATCACTGTGCCCTCAGCACCTCTCTTCCACCTGCTGGTTTTCCTGAAATGAGATCGATATTTTTCTGAGTCTGTGTTAGGATTAGAATGTATCCATGAATACCGTGTCTCAAACCCTCCGTGCTTAAGCAACTGGTTCCTAATTAACTTTCCGAGCAATTATCAATGTAACTAAACATATCCAAAGAGCCATAATGACTTGCAGTGATCCTACAAACATTTATGCCCTAGTTACATTTATTGTGTATTGCACTCCAATGATTTTGTTTTATTTGTTTTGTTTTGTTGTTTGTTTCGTTTTCCTCCGCAACCCAAACTGTGCTGCTGCCCCATGATGCACCTGTGCCCACAACTTTATGCTAACTTGCGCTCCCATTGCCATCATTTGCTCGCTGCCTCGCTTATTAAGACTCAGTCGGCTGTCCAAACTCTGAAGCGACCCCTCGACGCGACCTTTGACCTGGTATTATGACTTTTCAGCTTTAAGCTCGGCATGTAGCTCTGTTACACTACAAGTCCATCGTAGTTGTGAACCATTGTAGAGGTTACGATGTCAACTCAAGTAAGCGTGGTGATGAACTGATTCAAATAGACTAATAACTAATTAACAACTAATTACCAAATTGAAAGGGACTTGGCACTTGTTTGGGCCAATCTAGAAATCCCTACGGCAACGATCCATCTTTGTTTACTATTTAATGGCGTTGTAGTCACTGTGACTCTGACTCTGTTGTCAGTTAATCACCTCAAGTAGATAGAATGATTGAGACGGATAGAATGACGATGATCTCTTGTGAATCATCAGCCTGCTCTCCTGCTGCATGATCATCATCCTCTTTCACTTTGCATGGAGAGCTGCCATGACTACTGGTATTTATATGGCGCTCTCAGTGCAGCATACCCTAACTACATCACATTATACATGGTTGAATAGCCACGGTCCCTATTTCATAGCTTGTGCCTTGCGTTGATTGTGATTTTATCTTTCTTTGTACCTTTTCAAAATCACGTACTCTGCTTTACTTAACGATGTATTGTTATTTTATTTATCCCTAGACTGTTAGCCACTCAGCTAGTGTCTCTGTCAGCTAGCCTCTCAGTCCTGCAACTAGCGTAATTGGCCGTCAACTAGCGTCACTGTTAGATAGCATCACTGTCCAACTTTTCCCTAACTAGCTTTGTTTGTCGTCAATTAGCATCACTGTGCATTGACCAGCGTAACTCTCAACCAGCATCCCTGTCATTTGACCAGCATCAACTTGCATCATTTCCTTCAGCTAGCATCGCTGTCAGCTAGCCTCATTGGCACGCAACTATCACTGTCCCTCAGCTGCCCGCTAGCATCTCTGTCTGTCTCAGAGAGGTTTGGGAGACCACTGCTTGCATCCCAATATTTGATCTGTTAGCTTCTTTGACTTTCAAAACGGCTACTTTACCTACTAACTGAATTCTCTCCTCTCTCTTGTCGTGGAACGTCACCCACCCACCCGCCACTGCCATCTTTGTTTGGTTCCCCCACCACTCCCATCCCTTTATTTTGGTGTTGTCCCCTCACCAGGGGCTCCCTCCCGCCTTGCCACCATTACCAAAGAGACCCACCATGGAGAAAGCCAACGGTGCCACCACCATGTTCAACGCTGGAATGTTCCAGTACCAACAGGCACTGGCCAACATGCAGTTCCAGCAGCAGACTGCCTTCATACCGTCAGGTGAGGAAGCTAGCCTAGCCGTGCACGATAGGACACCGTGCTAGTGTTACCTTATATTCACATGACATACGTTGTTTATCGGATTTCATTGACTTCGCATGGGGCGCTCTCGAATTGCATTGTGGTCTGTCAGCTATGTCAAAATGTTCAACTTTTCAGGCGGAGACGGATCCGTTGGCCAATCAGATCACGATTAGGCAAAAACACTCCACAAGACTACTTGATCCATTTTGCAATAACAAGCAGGAAGAAGCATGAAAAATCTGGCTGTTATATATTTTTCAAGAAATGTGGAATCGATAGGATTGTTTTTAGTCACCGATCTTTTGTATTTATCCACACATCAGCTTTGTTAGCGGGAAGCGATTTGATTGACTGCGTCTACAAAGACTAGTCCCCTATAAGCCTGCCATGAAGGATATGACCTCATGCTAGTGTAGTATATGATACCGTGCTGGGCTCTGGAACTGCTTGCATTGCTTCCACCACATCAAGGGTCAGGTTGTTTATTAGTGAAATAAATTAAAGAAATAATAATCCCAGAAAAAATAGCAAAAGTACACGTGCAATTGATCGGCTGAAGCATAGGCTTTGATAAAGCTTGCCTTTGTATGTGTGCTGTTGTTCTCTTTCACGCTCAAGTTTAGACGTCACAAAGACACAAACACACACACACACACACACACACACACACACACACACACACACACACACACACACCAACACACACAGACGTCTCGTAGTGTTAGATGGGTTGAGCTCCATCAACTGATCATCCCATACTTCCCCTGGGACAGCCTAAGTACAGACTGCCATTGATCCCCTGCTGTGAGTGGTTCTGATACTCCAATCTTTCACGCCCCACAATTGGACTGTCAGGTCACTGTAAAGTACAGAGCACAAGCTAAAGGCAGGTCATCCGTAACGACCATGGGCGAACAACCATTACGTACGTAATACACGCAATGGGAACATAAGTGACTCTGCCAGAGAGAAGGAAAGAGAGAAAGATGCAGACCTTTGTGGTCCGTAGATAACTTTTTGAACCAAATCGTTTTCCTCACTATCTCAATGTGCTGTACATTTTTTGCATTGTCTTCTAAGCTGTAAAACATCCCTTAGAATGATGTGTCGATTTCAAGCATTTTTTGAACACATAACAGAACACCCAGTGCAGATTCTCACATAATTATGTTTGGTATACAACACAATCCTTTGGAATATGAGATATGACTTTCGATGATGATGATGACATAACACACGGGTCATATGAGTTATAACATGACACGTTTGATGACATTTGACCCTGTCTCCCCGTCTTATTTATCCGATCCACGACCTTCAACGCACGGTGACCAGGCTCAATATTGTGCATGGGACCTGCCACCAGCGTTGGTAGGTGCCATCTTACCTAACTTTCTATCTGTACTATTCCATTCAAGTTACTGTTCCTCACAGCCTACTGCAGATGCGTTTTTTCCTAATATTAATTTTTTGTTCCTAATATTAACTACAAATGGTATAACATCAACCACAAGACCAGAAATGGGTAATTTAAAGTGACCCCATTAGATTGACGTCTTTGTCTGGCCACTCATTCCTACATTAGGATACAGAATACTGTACTTCTCTCTAAAACACAGACACAACCCTTTTTCAAAATCAACCAATGCATGTAATATCAGTGTCAGGGTTTGTTATTTGATTCACTATCATTACTGTTACCGTCACATTAGACATTACTTATTCATGACATTGCATTACTTATTGAATTGCATTCAACATTTAGGTCAGCTTGTTATGAATAAATGAGTATCAATGATCATATGAATAATTAATTATGACATTTTCTTTATATATGTTGATTAACTATAACTTCATCATGTTTAAAAGCTTGTTGACAAGCCTAAACATGAAGGGTGGACCCAAAATAGCTTTGTTCAACTTCTTTCTTTAAGTTCCCATGATGCACGGCGGTAACCAGGCCGTGTCTGCTGCCACCACATCTGCCACAAGTGTTCCCTTCGGAACCGCCTCAGCCAATCAGGTTCGCTCTCTCACTGCCACCGCGCTGCTGTCAAACCAACTGACCTTTGGATATATTTTTTTATTGACTTTCTGAGTCTTGGCGGTATTGGCCATAAAATGAAAACCTTTCAGGTGTTCAAAGTAGTAAAAGTATTTTGCCGCATTCAAGTTTGAATGCGGCAAAATACTTTATTCTGTGTATTCTTTTGCTCCTCTCTAATGTCTCGATCGATCTGCATGCCCTTATTTTTAGCTCTACTTCTCATGTCTTTTTTGCCCCAACTCTCTGGTTCACACACTCACCCTTCCTCTCCCTTTGCGTTTCCCTTTTCTCCCACACTTTCTCATGTGCAGATTCCGATAATATCTGCAGAACATCTGGCCAGCCACAAGTACATGACCCAGATGTAGGAGTCTCGATCACAACAGTATGTACCCTACCTCCTTCATAACATCAGACATTTTTAGAACCAGTGAACTACAGACAGAGATATGATAGTCATATGGAGTATCAACATCAATCTAAGTGTAATGTTTTTCATAGAATCCAAAATTACACTATTTGATCTAACTCAATGTTGATATATTGCAAAAAGTATTATATCCACGCAGGAGCTTTAGTAATTGCCCTAGTAGTACTGTATATATTTTTCTTTTAAATCTCTCTCATATACTTCTCTCCAGATTAAACTGCGACATGTCAGTGTTAAGTCCAACAATAATAATCATGCTTCATACCTCGGACATCAAGAAGCAAAAATGAGAACAACATTTTATCTGGAGTGGAAACAGTACCTGCATGTTTAAGAAAGAAGGCCTGGTTTGCTGTTTCGGGTTCTTTTTCTTCATGTATATTCCATGCACTCAATGAAAAAAAACTACTACAAAACGGAAAAGACTACCATTCACACTGAAGTCTGCCTTTCGAAAAAGAAATAGAGGCAACTTGTTTGTTTAATCACCGGACACACTTTGAATGTCAACATGGGACTAACGTGTGGTGTACTAGTCACCGTGACTAGTTTGGTACGTTCGAAGACAGAGAATTAAAGGGGGTTTTGTTTACTTTATGTTTTTTTCTTCTTCTCTATTTTGGGTTAGTTTGGTACCCTTAAAGTGTTCATTTGTTTACATGAAGGCAAACCTTTAATTTAGTTTTGAAGTTTTAAGAAAAGGTCAGAAGTTAGGGAGTGATACATGAACGACAAATGCATGCATGCACAGTGGTAACTTGATTTTGTAGCGTATCTTTCTATCTCTGAAGCACATGTATTAGATGCTGCAGTTGTCCCTGTAATGTGCTACACATCTCAGAATCAGGTGTTGTGGTTAAGCAGAATAATGCAGCGTTCAGAACAAGAAAGAATTACCCTTTAATGAGTCTGGAGGGGCATTACATGAGTATGTTGACCTGGATCCTATTGAAAAGCTGTTCCTTTGTTTCTGTCTTGTTTCGTAATCCTACAACAGCCCTGGTTTCGGATGTCTAGTAAGAATCAGCAAAGGAAGCTGCTCTGACATTGGTCTCTTCATAAGTAAAACATAAAGAGTCTTTGGATTTCACAAAGACTAGCTGGGTGAATGTAAAGGGATAACAGAGTCTTTAGAGTCCTCTGATATGAATAATGGTGAAACTCTAATATAGTGTCTGAAATAAAAATCTTCAGCAACCGCAGAAGCTGAAATAATAATCATGGTTCAAAAGCCATGACTTTATGAATTGTTATTCATTGTGCGTGTTCTATCTATATTTAAGGTGGATTGTTAGGTATAGTCCTTGCGGTGTGTGTATCTTTTGACATATTTAAGAGACCTTGTTTCTTACGGGTCTCCTTGGGAGTGTTTTTTGATGAACAGCCAAAGTCATGTTTTTTGTCTCATATCATTTAAGATGTTTTTCGGAGGATGAGTTAAAAAACCAAGTGAGGCAAATAAGTATTGGGTGTTGAGATTTTTTTTGACACACAAAATCGATTTTTTTTGTTTCAATTCTGGGTGTTTGGCGGTCATGCTAAATGAGTCAACAGCGAGGGGATTTCGAACTATTTCATGACGATTGTATCATCCAAAGCCTTAGAATGCACCATTCAGCACAATGCCACATGTCATTTTAAACCATCCAGTTGCCTAATTCACATCATATAAACATATACACGCAAACAGACACACACATATCAACACACACACACACACACACACACACACACACACACACACACACACACACACACACACACACACACACACACACACACAGTACTATGTAATCGTTTATCCGTTTTTTTTATTTTGCGTTTCTTTCTTTTCGTGAATGAGTTTTTGACTTTGATTTGTTTGGGTTTGTGGTTAGGTTCTGTTGAGTTTCAGTCTGTTTAAAGTTATCTTTCTTAAATTAGATATAAGGCGATGTGGTTATGTGTTCCTCATGCACAGGTTTTCTAATATTCCATGTATTGTCAGTTTAAGTATGATTATGATTGTGAACTCTGTATTTTCTACGTTATTTGAAGAGTACGCATATTGTTCATTATTTTCTGGTCTGTTTGAGTTCTTTCAACAAAGATGTTTTATATAAGTATGTTAAAATGAGGAAAAATAAGAAGAGAGTGGCTTAATTGCGATCTTTGCAACAATCGCCAATAAGTGAGTAATATTTTATGATCGTATGGTTTGTAACTAGTCATACTAGAAGAAAATAATATAAAAAAAACTGGTTCTTAGATGTTTAGAGTTTAAAGATGTTATTTTCTACTGTATCCATTTCAAAAGGTAAATATTGTTTGAATATTTTTACTCTCCCTGGAAGTTGGGCCATGTTGGAAAACAAGCTGCATATTTGATCACTTTTAAGAGACGTTGTTGACAGGGGTCATGTGACTATAGAGAGCGAACACAGATCTCTTACTAAGCAAACCACAAACAAACGAGGAGGGGGGGGTCAAGAGGCGGTGGGTGACAGTTGACTTTTTTGCACTTCTGTACATAGTCAAAAAAGAGAGAATCATGTATATTGAGATCTTATTTTGAATAAAAAAAAAAAGTCTATATCGACAAGGAATTTTGCTAGGATAACTAAAAAAAAAAATCTTATGAAAAGGCTGAACAAAAAACGCTTCGCTTAAAAGGGCCCTGAGTTCTCACTCTCTGACTCCTTCGTTGAGAGAAGGCAACGTGTTGCTCTCTTTTTGTTGTCAACAGCTTGTAGTTTGCCAGGTAACCCCTCTGGAGGAGGCCTTCACGAGCCTCCAGTGCAAAGGGCCTGTCTGGGTCCATCTGGTCCCCTAGCCTGCCTAGCGACAGGCCTGGGCGTCATGGCCACGCCCATGCCAGGCCCAACCAATCACAACAAGTCATTTTTATTTTCCTTAGTCAGTTAAGGAATTGCATGTTCAAGGAAATTACATTTACCTACTTAAAAAAAACTAAAAAAATATCACAACAGAGTAATATTGAATAAGAAAAAAAAACATGTAACACAATAAGAAGTATTTACAGTATCCAATATTCTATTAATGTAATGAATGAAACTATGAAAAACATATAAAAATAGAATAGTAGTTCATTTAAAAAAAATCTTAAAAAAGTATTCCTAAGAATATACTCACAGACGTTCACCACTTGGAGAGTTAAAATACATACAACACAAACACCATAGCTAAGTATGTTCTTTAAGTTTGTAAGCTGTGCTTTTAGTAGATGAAATTGACTCAATATGATTGCCATTAGGCGGAATTATGGAAAACAATCTTTTGGGGGGGGATTTCAGTATTGCTCTCATGATTTAATGTGCAACTCGTTACTTTGAAAATGTCGTCCTGACCAACGCGTCACCTTTCATCTTCTACAAGCACGCATGCTTAAGTTTATTGTATGATGTAAAACTGAAGTTTTGGTTTGTTTTTCTCTGCTCGTAGTGCTAATAAGATGTATTTTGTCTGCGCCCGCATTTTAGTTCTCCGCTTGTTTTACTGTTCCAGGCCCCTTGAAGGGATCGGTCATGTGTTCGCATGATGGTCACCTCCTCTCAACAGCGAACCCTAGTGGAAACTGTTGGAACTGCTAAAAGCCACAGACTAAAGCCATAAAATATAGTAACTCATATGAATGAAATATTGTACAGATTGACTGGGAAGGAAGGAAAAAAAGGGAAAAAAATGGTTGAAGAGAGAGTAGTTTTTGATGACAATCTTTTCATGGGGCCTGGAGTGCTATATTTGATTCTTGCTGTTATGAATTTGAAAAAAAATATAAAAATAAAAATACAACAAATGAACAGAGCAATGTGTGCCATATCGTTTTTTTTACATCTAACAAAACATTGTCTGCATAGGTTGAGGTTGTTGGTTTGATGACGACTACAGGGCTCCTGTCCACAACCAAACATCTCATTAATTAAGTTTGTATCTTCTGCTAAATAAAATTAAAGCATATAAAAAAAAAAGAAAAAGTATTATCTTATGCAAGTATTATCTTAGCAAATTTCAAATCTAGTATATAAACATATATTTACAGATAATTTCCTTCTTCCTCGCATTATCTTGACACACTGAATGCTTGCGCCGCAACAGAAACAGACACAGCTGCAGCAGTTCATGCTGGTTTCGCCAGAGACCGCTGTGTCTCATTTCACCACAAGGGGCGCTGTAGCGCTGAGGAATTCAGAATACTTCAGAATTCACTCTCAGTCCCTGTTCAATAGTTTTTAAATAGCTAAGCCCCAATACCGATACCTGCTATATGCTGTTTTTGATGTACGTCATATGAATGACTGTGCATGCAAATCTCAATTAAGAATTGAATGTTAATATAATAATATGAATCATTACCTTGCTTATTAAATATGGTTATATTTCTACAATCGTATCTCAGTAATAAAAGAGTGGCAAAGCAAAGGGAATATTTAATATTAAAGGAGTGCTTAACGCTTCAGGGAGAATTGTGCAGGTGCCTGATTGTGCAATACACAATCTAGCCAATAGATGGTAGCATTTATTTTTGGTAACAGCCAAGATAAAATTCCCTGCAGCGCCTAGTGTACATGAGTGCTACGCTTCGGACCCAGCACTCCTCAGCCCAGTAGGGAGGGTGCGGCATAGCCCAGCTCAGATACGGGTCGCGTTCACGGCATTACCCTTATGGTAGGGTGGTGTTTAAGCCGTATGGCGGTAGCCGTAGCAGCTACTTAAGCATCGTGACGCAGCCCGACGCAGTTTAACATGCTAAAAAATCCAAGGAAAAAGAAGAACGCGCACAATAAACGAAGAGCAACAATGTAGGACGTCCAAACTTTTGCACAACATTTAAAAATAGACTAAATGCAGACCTGCACCCTCCGGTGGAAATACGCCATTAAAGGACTATGGATACATATCTAAATAAATAAAGAGAAAAACAGACAATAACATTTCCAGAAATTCCATTAGCTGATCTGCCAGGCAGTATGTAATTAGCCTTTTCCTAATTAGCATCCCACTCCTCTGTTCCTTAAATCTGTGATTTTGTTTCAATTCCAGCTTTCTTCATCATCCTAAGCATCTCTGTTCCGACCGTCTCTCTCTGTCTCTGTCTCTCTCTTTCTCTCTTTGTCTATCTCACTCTCTCTCGCGCTCTCTCTCTTTTACCGCTAGCCTTATGCAACAACCCCTCTTCACAAACACTAAAACACACACACACATACACACACACACACAGACGCACACACACGCACATACACACAAACGCACACAAACACAGACACATGATATGGACACACACACTGCTCTCTTTCCATAGGCATCAGCCGTCGTCTGGTTCCTGTGGAGCCTTAATGAAGCGGCTCTGATCCAATCACGCGGCCCCTGTGTGTGTCCTCACCGGGTGTGATGGAGCGCTCCGCTGTCGATGTCTTTCACTTATCAGCCGTCTCCCAGCATAAACTCTGCTCCTCAGTTAGAACCACCCTCTGCCCTGACCAGGGACACGACACGGAGGAAGACGATGTCATACTGAGGTTCATGAGTGAGTTAGTTAGTTAGCAAGTTTGTGACTGACTGACTGAATGAGCGAGTGACTGAGTGACTGACTGACTAAATTAGTTAATAAGTGAGTGAGTGACTGCCTGACTGACTGACTGACTGACAGACTGACTGACCGACTGACGAGTGACTTGTTGTGTTATGTTGACTTTGAGTTAGTGTAGAGTAGCAGGATATAGTGTAGAGATAATCTTTAATTTTCTTGTGGGGCTTGTTTTACAACAGTAGTCATAGTAGTACAAAGCTAACAACCATTACATAGATAGCACTCCCATCATAATCATGAGTGGCAGAGCACATACGTGGTATGTGGTCAGACAAATTGGGCCAAAAATCACTCATATTAATAATGCATCTAACAAACTGTAGACAAATAATGATCATACACAACAGTGTACGCAAATAAAGTACCAGTACCAATAAAAAAAAGCAAACAAAAAGCCCCTCAGGTATATTATTTAGGAAGCTGGTGGCTGAAGGGATAGAGACAGCCTCTATCGGTGAGAGTTACACTCGGGAACCAGAACCTGGGTTCTGATAGGAGAACCTGGAACCTGCTGTGTTACTGTGTGTGTATGTGTGTGCGTGTTTGTGTATTTGTTTTTGTGTGTGTATGTGTGTGTGTGTATATATACGTGTGTGTATATATATATGTGTGTGTGTGTGTATGTGTGTGTATGTGCCTCCGTTCCTGAGTAGAAGCGTGCGTGCTTTCATGTTCATATGTCTGCGTGTGTGTGCATGTATGTGCGTGTGTGTGTGTGTGTGTGTTTGTTTGTGCTTGTTCATGTATGTTATCCAAGGTCAACCCCTTTCTCCAATGCACTTAAGAAAGGGGTTCTTATCCCACGCTTAAGTGGTGACCCACTTAAGCGTGGGCCACCACTAGGTCACATGACAAACGATCTCTCCAGAAGAACATGTCGTGTGTTTTCCAACAGATCCCAACATCTATATCCCTCACGGCTGTACGTCAGTAAGAGTACGGACCCCCCTGTTAGAAAACAACATGGGAAGTTTAACAAATTCCTCGTTCCCTCAGACCAGCGCCGCTAATGGCCTGACGGCCTGCTCCGATCAGATCACAAGTGGGATGAGAAGAGGAAGTAGAAAACTAAACATGGAGAGATAAGAGAGGGGGAGGGGGGGTGGGGGACGTTCAATTAAACCAGAGGATAACACTTGGCAAGGGGGGAGAACTGAAATGAGCGGACCCAGGAAAGGCTGTCACAAAAGATGAATGTCTTTCCTGAGATCCCAGACACGATCAATTAAAAAGGGGAGCGGGAGGGAGCAGAAAGGGGGGAGAAGAAGGGAGGGAGGAGGAGGGAGGGAGGCCTGGTGAGAAGGCTGCACCGCAGGGGGCAACAGAGAGACAGGTACTACGTGATTAAGGCCCCGTCCACACGGAGCCGATTTTTTTGGTGAAACCGCATAAGTCTTGTGCGTTTCGGCCGACCGTCCAGACGGAGCCGGCGGATCCAGTGCCCGAAACCGCACATTTCTGAAACCATGTCCCAGGGTGGTTTCAAATATATCCGGACCTATGCGGTTTCGTGTTAGGATTTGTGTGGACGCCTTGCCCCCCACCAGCTGGGCGTATTCTCTAGCTGTGTTTGAAATCGTTCCCTATCACGGATACAGTGCACTATACAGTATAGGGTGCTCACCATTTTGTAGTGGTGTTCGAATTCTCTGCGGTTAATTTCATGCACTGCAGTGTTATTTTTGGAAAAAGTCTGCCGAGTCAGGATCGCTTTAACTCACTTTATTTGCAAAGGTTTGGACTAGTCTCTATGAAGCAAAAGGAGGGGAATTGTATTATGCACGCGTGGAGATACACTTAGTAGGGCATCAGATAGATGCGTTACCTGGAGTGTTCTAGCCCCCTGGGCTTTGTGTTGTGACTTATCTACTGGGCAGGCGTGGTACTCAGTTATGTGCTCTGATTGGCTAAGCATGGTGCTGAACTCCCGCCCCCTGGATACCCGTATGTGTCTTTATGCTGTCCCGTGCGGCTATCTGTTGGCATTGCAACTTGGTTTGTGGCTATGTGCGGGAATTACAGTTAATCTTGTGGCCTTGAGCTTCTGGGTCTCTCGAACATCTTGACCACTCGTATCTCTAGAATTGACACATGATGAATGGCCTCCTGTATGAGCTGGACGCCTCCCTAGGCTCAGGATCCCTCCTTAGCGTGAGAAAGAAGCCTCTTTAATTGGCAAGGGCATATGTGGCCTGTTGGTATGAATTTGTGAATTATGTTACAGCACTATATATAGTGGACTTAAAGTACCCAAAATTTGAGATTGACCTGTTTGACATGTTACTCCCGTATACCTCAATGCAATGCGGTCGTGTTTTTCCGGAGGAGAAGAAGAAGCTGAATAACTGCGAAAACGAATACATTTAAAGGTTGGGTAGGTGATTTGCGAAACGCCAGCAGATTTTGAAAATACACAACTCAAATGGTCCTACCCCCTCTCCTTCAACGCTGACTCTGACTCCACCCATTCCAAGTACCTGGACGCGCAATCATGCACGAGCGCGAACAGAGATGCGCGAGAGCGAGCCAGGCTAGAGCAGGTTTTCGTTTAACAACATGGCACTACATTCAGCTGTAAGTTGCACCCAGTACCGCGGGAAGTAGGAGTGCTGGGGGTGCTGCAACACCCCCTGTCCGAGGCCCTGTCTTATCACAGAAAACGATCATTTCTAAAAACTCCGGCCAAAGTGGAAATTTCTGAAAACGCCGGTTATGTGTTGTCGTGTCAACGGGGAGAAACGGGATTTTAGGTTCTGAAGCGTCACATTATGCACCAGGAAATGCTTAACGTCATGTGAGCGCCCGCTGTACCGTATTGGTCCGAATATAAACACAAACCCCATTGTAAGACGACCTATATTTGGAAAAAAGATTTGAAGACCAGATCCGTTTTTTATGAATAAATAAATTGTATTCATTGAAATAATATACGAAAATAAAAAGGCATTGAATAAAACACTGCATTGCCACTAAACAGTAGTGCAAATAGGCCGTACTGATGTGTACACCAAAGACTATTCCTGACACTCCTCTGCCCCGCTGTGTTCGCTCTGGCTGTGGTCGCTCCGAACTGTTTCGGCCCGTGGCAAAGCGAGTCATCCTCGCTGCTGTCCAAGGCATTTTGAGACGCAGCATTTATTTAATGCTCATATGACCTAGTGCTGAAAAAAGGTTGTATGAAAAAGTGTGAGGGTAGCGGTGGTATACATCTTTTTTTATCAATGTAACGAGTTGCGAGTCTAGTGCAGGCTGAGTTTTCTTTTTTCCCAGCACCCCCTGCTGAGAATACGTTCTCGCTGCAATGGTTGTACCAGATGTTATAAACATTAAACGGTCACATAAATCATTACTATTTTTAGAAAATGTATGTTTGTTTCATATAATTGTATTGGAAGTCCTGGTTTTCACTAGGGTTGCCGCGGTGTGGACATTTTCACACCGAGTAATACACTCGTCTCCACACCGGTATTACCGAGTATAAACGGTATAAACTTTGAAACTAGGTCAACCGCCACACAAGCATCGGTTTTTAGACCCTTCTCGTCCTTCAGTTGCCGCCAACGTTCGAAAGCAGCGCCTAGGATTATTCTTGATTTCAGTTTTTCTCTTTCAGCGTTTTTATTATCAATTACTCTCTGAAAAAGAGTTTTCCTTCTCTTTGCTGGTGGTGGTGGTGGTGGTGGTGGTGGTGGGGATGGTGGCGTCTTGTCTGCCATGGAAATTGTCTTCTACTGCTAGGTCCAAATGTGGATTAACTAGTTCCAGTAGCTACCGCAGGATAACAACAAACAGGAGCTTGCTCTGGGTCACGAGCTCTGGGTCACGAGTACTGCACGAAGGGGTCGCGCGCGGGGCGCGGCGGAGGGGGAGTGCAGTACGACCGTTTGATTGACGTACTTACTGTCCAATGCAACTCGGTGGCAATGGAAATGATTGGCTGGAGTTTTTCGAGCCCTGCCCGTTCCACAGATGATTGACTTGTTTAATTTTCATGTCAGTACTTCTAACTCAGTGGCTGTAAGCGGGTTATGATAAGGATTTCAAGTAATTTTGCAAAAATGGCCAAAAAAGCTAATCACCTATACAACCTTTAATGATGGAGTCTCCGGCTTTCGTTTAGAAATGTCAACAATTTATTTGTGATTTAAAATGTAACATTCAAAATTAAGGAAAAAAACCCGGCGCATTTACTGACGCGAATGAAGTTTAGAAATGTTCAGCATAGTGTCCGAATTTTCGTTTGTTCGTTCCCTATATAGTGCACTATATCATGAACACTATATAGGGAATAGTGAGTGAGTGGATAGGGAACGATTTCGAACACAGCTTCTGTGTGTACAGCCACCAATTTAACAGATGGTTCATGGTGCTGCTGTCGTGGAGGCTAGTAGAGCATCGATGCAGGAACTACCAGACTGGCTAACAGCTTTCCCCTGAGGCCTTTAGGCTTCTCCCCCAGCCAGGTTGATCATGTGATCCCATTGATCGCGTGATAACGTGATCACCCTGATGCATGCATTGATCATGCACCACAGTTCAACATCCATGTTCATTGGCACTCGTACACTTTATATTTATAATATGTGATTCTTTTTCTAGTGTGTCTTTTATTTTTGTTATTTCTGCAATTTTCTTTGCTATTAATTTCTTTGCCCTTATTAATTAATATTTTGTATCCATTTAATATTAATACAATACCACAAATTGGTTGCTGCCATGTCTAAGAATTTGTTATATTGCACATTTTATAAATAAAATAAGTTGACTTTGACTACGTGTGTGACAAACTCAAACCAAGAGAGTGTATGGCTGTGCATTGTTTGTTTGTATATGAGGATGTTGATGGAACGAAAGAGAGTGCTACTTGCTGTAGGCTGAAGATAATTACATTTCACAGGAAAGAAGAGAGCTATTGATTAAACCTCCAGAGTTATATCTCACAATGTTTACATCAACAACTTTCTCGACAGGGACAATGCACAAGATTTCTCGCGCTTTCCCAGAGTTCGAATGACTAAAAATGGATGAAAATCTTGTACAGTCTTTTTAATTATTTAACTTCTCGGTTATGCAGAAGACCCCTCGCATAAATGGACTCATAAGTGAGACTGAGCACGCAATCAAATTGGACTAACCGCAGAAAATATAAGTGCTGCACCATTACCAAGTTTCTAAAAATATATTTAGACAGAGTGCCGAGTAGGATTTTCATCACAGGGGTAGTACCTCTAAACTAATTAACTTCAACTCAATTCCCCCTAAGTGCCCAAAACAACAAGGGTCTTGATGATGTTCTGGTAGCCGTGGAAGATGTGGCGATGTTGGTGAAAAGTTTGACTACGGTAGCGGCCATCTTGGCACCGGAACAACGGACTGGCAGATTAAGGGCACCGGGGCCGCAGCTGTGCCCGGAAAAGAATGGCTGGCATTCAAGTAACGATGGCCTTCGTCTATTAGCACTCAATGTTTCATAGAGTAACCGGGCCCGCCAAAGGAAGCAGATGATTGGTCCAGACGACATGTGGATGCACAATGCTTAAGTGTTTAGCCCATTACTGTAATGCAGTTTGTCGGGATATCCCGTTAATTGTAGTAATTATCGCAGTCGATTTGCGTCCTGCTAGTGGTTTCTATTTGAGGAGCGATTCTATGAGGCTGGTGGTGTCTTCGAGGACGAAGGAAGACAAAGGCCGAATAGAAAGATCTCAGTGTAATGTCGGAGCATACAGGAAGAGAGAGCGGGAGGAGAATAAAAAAAGGAAAGCCTTGTAGTAACAGCTGCAGATTCAAGTTTCTTCTGAACTATCTTCTGTGTGTTCCGACTCGGCGGACAAACCGCTGAACAGAGGAGGCGGTGGGTAGGACTGGAGCTGAAACGGGTCTGAATCCAGCTCCACTGTCACAACACACCATTCTGAGCTGTCAGCACTGTGGGGGTGGAGATACTGGCAGTGGCCCGTTTGTTTTTGGCTTTTTTAATCAGACTTGGAGCACTGACAGATTCTCCCCCATTGGTAGTGTGTGTGTGTGTGTGTGTGTGTGTGTGTGTGTGTGTGTGTGTGTGTGTGTGTGTGTGTGGTGTGTGTGTGTGTGTGTGTGTGTGTGTGTGTGTGTGTGTCTGTGTGTGTGTGTGTGTGTGTGTGTGTGCGTGCGTGCGTGCGTGTGTGTGTGTGTGTGCCTGTGTGCGTGTGTGTGCTTAATTACATGCTTTCTCTTATGAATACTTTTCAAGAAGCCTCTTTGTTTATGTCTGTCTCTGCCTCTCACTATCTCCCCACCCACCCACCCCCTCCTCCCCCAGCAGCAGCACCTCTCTCCCCCACCCGCCCAACCACACCCCAACCGCTTACTTTATTTTTTCCCCACCAACTCTTCCTTATCTCCTG
The DNA here is from genome assembly GCF_902167405.1 of Gadus morhua. Taxonomy (NCBI): domain Eukaryota; kingdom Metazoa; phylum Chordata; class Actinopteri; order Gadiformes; family Gadidae; genus Gadus; species Gadus morhua. Next base: position 11,611,681 of record NC_044063.1, read on the forward strand.
TCACATGCATGGAGCTCTTCAAAATCGTATCGCCTAGCAGCCATCAGAACGGAGAGTGAAATTTACGTCCTTCCATTCATTCGTGATTCACACGTTGACAAGCCTCCGATCGGCCCCCAGACGGGGGGTCGATTGACAGCTCAGGACCGACGCATCCCTCATCCGCTGACAACGTTAAGGTTTTTTTTTTGGGGGGGGGGGGGGGGGGGGGGGGGGGGGGGGGGGGTATGTTGTCGATGAATCTCGGTGCGACTTGTTTCACATGGATTGTAGGCTGGGCAATAAACAGAAAAACCACAGGTTTGGAAACGACAAGAATCAGAATTTGATAGATATGCTGGATTTCGCTAGAAATGGGCTTTGTTCAAACAATTTGTGTTTATGGTTAGAACGTGGAAGATTTTTTGGATTTGTGTAACACATTCCGGACAAATAACAGTGTGTACATTAAACAAACACATCCTGGCACCATATTTATCCCAAAAATGTCCACAACTGGTACCACAAGCAGACACTTCAGTATGGATCAGTAGACATAATGTCAACTTTTTAGAGTGTTGCCTCATTCACTCCAGCACTAATGTTGGATTGATTTACGATAAGTGTTTGGTTTTTCATAAAACTCAGATCAACGGTATGAGACTGAAACATTATTCTTCATGGGGGCGCACCAACAACAACAACCACAAAACGTTGAGTGCTTCAAAGGGTAATAATCATAATTCAAATAATTTGAATATGCCATGGGTGTCTTACAACAGCATGAATGCCCCCTTACCAAGCATGGACGGTCCCACCCAGCCACGCACACCCAATTTCTTCACCCACACAACGCAAGAACACAACATCACTCCGTCCCTGCTATGTATTCAGTCTCCCAGGCCCCTTCCTCCGTTCCATCTGTGATCGGCAGCCAGCTCGCATTCTTATCCAGCCAGCAAGCCAGACCCGCCCCGAAAAATACCACACTCGGTTATAAAGCTCTGTGAGAAACATATAACTATGTCTGGGTCCTTATCAGGGACACACACGAGCCCCAGCGGCGGGCTTCCATTTCTGACACAAAGGTGCTGATGCAGCGGGTCGCCATTTCCCCGGGACCTTACCTTGATATATCATATGTGTGTGTTTGTCCGCGTGTGTGTCGTTGTGTGCGTGTGTGTGTGTGTGTGTGTGTGTGTGTGTGTGTGTGTGTGTGTGTGTGTGTGTGTGTGTGTGTGTGTGTGTGTGTGTGTGTGTGTGTGTGTGTCTGTGTGTGTGTCTGTGTCTGTATGTGTGTGTCTTTGTGTATGTGTGTGTATGTGGGTGTATGTGTGTGTTTGTGTGTGGGTGTGTGTGTGTGTGTGTGGGTGTATGTGTGTGTTTATGTGTGTCTGTGTGTGTGTGCGTGCGTGTCTTTGTGTGTCTGTGCGCATGTGTGTGTGTTTTTTTATTTCTCGCCTTATTAGGTCTGGAAAATGTGTGACCAGCCAGACCAAAACTTCCAAACAATTTAAAAATTGGTGGTGCTTCCTGCACTTAAGTTAGAAGAAGGGTCGGAGCAGAAGGAAGGAGCAGGAGAAGAAGGAAGGAGATGAGGAAAGCCGAGAATACCAACCAATCTGGGAGGGGATATGGATATTACTCTGCCTTGGTTTAATGGGGAGGGTAACGATGCTTGTTTTATACACATAGCTAGTGAAGATGCATTGCACATCTGCTAAACGATCTAAGGAGCCATTAGTGAAGCAACATTTAGATCCATGTTTCTTAATGAAAGCCCTTCTAAGAATCTGTTCTACGAAGCCCTTCTGAACTCAGCCTCACAGTGTGAGCTGAGTTCAGAAGGGCCTCATAGAACGGCATCACACTGTCCATTGAGCCATTCAGACCGCTTCACCCTGTCTATTTAGCCTGTTGCTAAATGGAGCGTCTCTAGTTATATCTTCTATGGTCGTTTGTTTTCCGCCTCATTTGTGAGTCCGTTTGGATACAAGTGTCTGCCTGATCACCAAAAGTACGAAAATATTTGTTAAATGTATTATTAAAAAGAAAATCGCTATAAAAAATAGATATTTTTGGATAGCAATTGAAGCCTCCCTCCATTTCCTCTTCCTCCGTTCCTGTGCTCCCTCAGAGCTCCCTGAACTCCCTCCCTGGTGTTCTGTAACACAGACCTCGTGTTTGGGTGATAAGGCCTCATTGAGTCTGTGGCCCACTGGGTAACTCCCCACCACATGTACAGCAGCATTGTTTCCTGTCTCCACAAGATATTGTTCCCTTTTTTTTCTTCTTTCAGTTTCAAGCTGAGTCGTTGCTGAGTGTTTCACTTCATCTTGCATGTTGTAATAGAAAAAAACATGTTGTTAACTTTTAGTTTCATTTTCTATCCCTTGTATGTGATCCTTGTATTTGTTCCTAGTTTTATCTAGCGTTAACTTAACCTTGGGGTAAATAGGAAGCATGATCCCCTTAAGCATGAGAACAAAGGCATTCTGCCCTTTGGGTAAACATTTCCCTTCCTTTGACAGTTGCAGACAGTTGCATTGCAGGGAGGGGGCAAACTGTTTAAATAGCTCTGTGAAACTATTCTGGGCTCACTCTGGTGAGAGGAGACTGCTGTATCCTGTATGAGAGGAGACTGGTGTATGCAGAATTAGATTTGCATAGGTTTATTTCCTGCAACGATTGTGTCTAGAAGTCTCATCTGTCCGAGACGCAATCTTTCATGAATGACTTGCCACGATTAAATATACTGTGAATTGTCCTATTTGATCCTACTCACTGTGCAGTTTTTCTTTGGGGTTGGTCATGGTTGAGAGTGTCTCTCTCTCTCTCTCTCTCTCTAACCCTCTCTGTCACTTTCTTTCTGTGTGTCTCTCTCTTTATGTCTCTCTTTCTGTCTCTCTCCCTGTCTGGGTCACTCTTTCTGTGTCTCTCTTTCTGTCTCTCCCTCTCTCTCTCTCTCTCTCTCTCTCTCTCTCTCTCTCTCTCTCTCTCTCTCTCTCTCTCTCTCTCTCTCTCTCTCTCTCTCTCTCTCTCTCTCTCTCTCTCTCTCTCTCTCTCTCTCTCTCTCTCTCTCTCCCCGCTCTCTTGCTTTTCTGATCCTTTTTGGTCCTCACTACACAGTTTATTTAATCATTTTTCTCATCTTTCTTTCAAACTCTTGAATGGAACCCGTGCCGTCCTCAGACCGTGTGTGGGTGGCAGAATATCGACTTGAGTAGAGGTCTGTGTAGAGAAGACGCCAGGAGTAAAAAAGAGGAGACGGATGTTGCCAATTAAAATACATACAGTAGGCGCTTGTGTATTGGATATTACAAGTACTATAACTTTGTTAATCTCGCAGCATCAAAGGCTAAGGCTAATAGACCAGGGTTTACCTTGTCAGCTGTTTCACATGTTTACATCAAACAATAGCCTTTCAAAGATCTTTGCTTTTTATTTGAATAAACCCTCCACTACCAATCTAGCCTATTCTAATATTCTATTATTAACATTAATAATAATACTCATTAAAATAAGCCAATCTGCAGTCAGCAGAATGGTGAAAGGTTGTAGCCATCAGCAGAAAGGTAAAACATTATTGTCAATCAGGAGGAGGGTGACCCTTTATAGCCAACGAGCAAGACTGAGTGTGCATGTGTGAATACCTGTTGCATCATGTTATTTCTGCTCGTCTTTTTCTATTACATTTCTCTTGGTTCCTTTGTCTGTCTCTCTCTCTCTCCCTCTCTCTCTCTCGTGCTGAATGTCATTACCGCTCAGCATGTGGAGGCATGTACGCCTAACAACAGTGCGATCGTTCTAGCCAGCGTCAAGCTACTAGTACTCATCATTTGTTACTGTCACTGCGGAAAAAAACACCCACATTATGATGCATTAACTGTATTTTGATCCACTTAAATTATGATTCATGAATTATCTTTCAAGGTGTGCTTTTAAACACAGGAAGCTGGCATAACTTTCGGTAAAACTGGCCGCCTAATGGGGAAACATTAAGTTTTCCTGTAGTCGTTTTCTTTGTGCTTCTTTATTTTCCATTGGTTAGAGGAGCCCACTCTCAGCCCTGGGATCCATTCCATTAAACGTGCCTAGTGGATGGGAGTCGTTCCAATTACTAGTGCACTTGGGGGGGTAGATGCTATTGATGGGAGGTAGCTAAGGTTCAGGTGGCGCCACTCCGATGATCAAATATTATGCACTCAAGGAATAAAACAACATTCAAACAGGGTAATGCTTACAAAACACACACACACACACACACACACACACACACACACACACACACACACACACACACACACACATATACACACACACACGCACACACATATATTGACAAATATGCAGACCAACACTCAGACTCAGCTGCGCGCGGGTACGCACAGACACAAGCAGGCACGCGCACACACATACACAAGCGTGCAAACACACACACACACACACACACACACACACACACACACACACACACACACACACACACACACACACACACACACACATACATTGACAAATGCATAGACAGACAAGCAGACTAAGATGCACAAATGCACACATTCTGCTGCACGCAAACACACACACACATACACACACACACACTCACACACACATTGACAAAATTCAAATAACACACAAAATAAAATGCACAAATACACATACTCAGCTGCACACAGACACACACAGACACACAGACAAACACACACACATTGTTTCACATTCAACTCAGCATCACTAAAGGAATGCACACTGTGAGGAAAGACTTTTTGCCACCCAAGAGAGTATCGACGGTAACAAATGAATAAAAAAATCTAATCTGAGAGTGCGCCCGTGGATCAATGACGAGGGGAGCGTTTTGGAAAGAGTGACCATGCGGGGAGGTAGACTGACGGTAATGTACCTCCCACCTCCTCCAGAGTGGTCGGTGAGTCAGCATCTAGCTCACCCCCAGGGCGACACCAGAGCCCGGGCCTAATGTGCTCCATTAACCCCCCGGCTGGAGCCACCACTCCCCCCAGACACCCTGAGCACCATCACCTCCAATAGGGCCAGTTCCCTGACCTCAGACCCACAGACTTGACCATTAGGACCTTGAAAATTTCCCATGTGGATGCCCTTTATTGTGTTTCAAGTAAATTGGCACATTGTATGTTTGCCTGTGTGCCGTTGTTGTTGTTGTTGTTGTTGTTGTTGTTGTTGTTGTTGTTGTTGTTGTTGTTGTTTTTGTTGTTGTCGTCATGTTGTTTTTTTGACAATGCCAGTTTTTCTGAACAGCAACAGCATTACGTTTTGGTTATTTATTTTTGAAGTCATTTCTGGGATGAATTGCAGAGCGGTGAGGGGATGTCCCGGGCACTTTTAATGTGAAACACCACAACTATTTCATTGTTTATGGATAGCTTTTAATTTGAAATACGGGGTCCAGTCGTGTTTATAGATGTGTAGTGGTGCTGCTGTGGTCGGGGATTGCGGGCTCCTGTTCATCTTGCTGAGGTCGCGCGATCAAACAGATAAAAAGAAAACCTTTTTGCCCAGCAGAGCTGCGTACCGTGTGCGCAGGCTCACGTTTGCTGGGCGAACTGCGTCTGTTTAAAAAAACTGGAATTCATGTGTAAATAACAGTTTGTTGACAAAGTGGCGTAAACATTGTGGTGCCACTTGAAGCCGTGTTATTGGTCGAGGTCCCGGAGGAGCTCATGGGACTCGCCACGGATGAAGCGCCGAGAGAGAGACACAACGTAAACAAAAGCCAAGTATTTTATAGGATCTGAGACTTTTAGGGAAAGGGGAAGCTCATCAGTCTGATGAGGCTGCCCGGTAGGCCTGTGGTTTGATGGATGCCACCCTAAAACACAAGAAGCGCTGACTCACTCCCCCAAAAGGTATGTGTAGACAGATATCGTCTGCTGCTCAGCAGAGCAAGAACAGCGCCTTCTGTCCTCCACAGTTAAAGACACCAGCTTTTCCAATCTAATTCCTGTTTAAATTCTTCTCCTTTTTTCCCTGTTATTTCTTGGGTTGCGGCCGAAGGCTACGGCTTTAGAATAATTTTAAAAGCTGTCTAAAAAAATCCAACATAGATGGGAAAATAGACTTGGCTCTACAACAACAAACGGTGGTGCAACATGCTAAAGCGGAGACGTGAATGATGGGGGTGGGTTTGCCCAGAGGACACACGGTGACCTTCACACTGCTGGACAGAGAGCCTGGATGGCATTCAGCCCCATTGATCGGCTGATCAAAGTCAGTTACTCACCGAGCGACGGAGGGGGGAAGCTGGCAGGTGACTTAAAGGGAGATATGATGATGAATTAAAAGAAAATAAAGCTTGAAACACACTGGAGACAAAAAAATTGCCGTGAGATGGATAGAGCGAGCCAGAATAAGAGAGAGAGATAGAGAAAGGGAGAGAGAGAGAGAGAGAGAGAGAGAGAGAGAGAGAGAGAGAGAGAGAGAGAGAGAGAGAGAGAGAGAGAGAGAGAGAGAGAGAGAGAGAGAGAGAGAGAGAGAGAGAGAGAGAGAGAGGGTATAGGTTGCAGCAGGTGGGCTTAGGCAAAAGACTAAGCATGTTGATCACAGTTGTGGTCAGAGCATCTAAGAGCCCCATGATGCACCTGACCTTTATCGGTTTGTGTGTGTGTGTGTGTGTGTGTGTGTGTGTGTGTGTGTTTGTGTGTGTGTGTGTGTGTGTGTGTGTGTGTGTGTGTGTGTGTGTGTGTGTGTGTGTGTGTGTGTGTGTGTGTGTGTGTGTGTGTGTGTGTGTGTGTGTGTGTGTTTGCGTGTGTGTGTGTGTGTTTGCGTGTGTGTTTGTGTGTATGTCTGTGTGTTTGTGTGTGTGTGTGTGTGTGTGTGTGTGTGTGTGTGTGTGTGTGTGTGTGTGTGTGTGTGTGTGTGTGTGTGTGTGTGTGTGTGTGTGTGTGTGTGTGTGTGTGTGTTTGTGTGTGTGCTTCATGGGTGACAGCAGGCTACACCCCAGTTCTTCAGTGCTTCGGTTCAGTTTGTGTAGCAGGGATGCTACATTCTCTAAACAACAAGGGACACATATTAACACTCAACACCTGTGCCATTAAACGAACACTGAGGAATCGTTTATTTTTGTACTGCTGTCAGTTAATGCATAGTATGTAATTACACACCCCATTAAACGACATTAGCACATGAGGTATTCATTCATATTCACAAAGTGCGTGTGCTGGCTCCAGCATCTCTGACAGAGAACAGAATCCCAAGGAGACTAATAGGTGACTTGGTAAAAGGGGATTGCTGGACAACGCTGAGAGAGAGCCACCAGCAGAGGAATGCTAGCAGCAAGACGGTAAGGCTGCTACACACTGGCCCAACCGTTGGCCATCTCAAACGTTTGGGTAGACTCAGTTGAGTTTGGGAACAAATTTGTTTGGTGGGTTCAGCAGTGTTGGAAGCTTTTGGAACCCCTCGGGTGGTGTCTTGTCCGATTCAACATGCAAAGTCTAAGAGCGTTGGCGTCTGAGGATCTGAGCCTCTGATTGGTTGTGTGCTGCTGCTAGCACTCAACCAGCTAATCAGAGCATTGTGTGGGAGGGGCAGACTAGCACCATGAGACTGGCGCCAACCAATGTTCCTGTCCACACGAAAAAAATGAAAAAGTTAAAAAGCAGAAGTCTGGTGCGTTCGGGCCGGCCGTCCAGACAGATCCAGCTGGCCGAAAATGCACTTTTTTTAAACCAGGTCCAAGGTTGGATAAGATAAAAAACGGCCCTATGTCTTTTCGTGTTAGGATTTGTGTGGAAGCCTGATCTGCAAACGATGAAGTCATCGCCTCCCCCCACCAGCTGGCCGACGTTGGAGTTCTGTCGAATTTGTTTTGTTTGATTTGATTTGTATTATTTTTGCCAGATTTAAATACAGCCCCTTGATCGATTTGATTACTAACTGTACATTAAAATGTATTTTCTGCTCAATCTAAAAGGTTTAGCAACTGCTCTCCTCCTCGCGTGTTTTTTTGTATACAGCGCGGAGTCTTCTTCTTTTTTTGGCGGGAAACCAGCGCAACAGAGTGGCCTTGAATGTGTACCACAGCGTTTCTACACGGGAACACGGTTACAGAAGATATGCTGTTATAATATAATTATTATAATAACACAACATTTGATAAAATAACAATGATAACAATATTATTAATAATAAGGTTCGGAATAATTATGTGGATACAAATTCCAATACGTGACATTTAATTGGTGCAAATAATTTAAAAAGAGAAAAGGAATATTGATCGAAGAGTACGATTTAGTGTAGAGGGAGATTGAGAGAAGGCCTGGAATAAACAGAGAGAGACTGTGGAGCAAAGAATAATTAAATGTGCTAAACCCAGCCTGCTACATGACTGATAAGGAAGATCAGTGCTAGTGAAGATGGTCTTCTGAATCACTGGTTGTGTGTTTCTTAGTGTGTGTTTGTGTGTGCGTGTGCGTGTGTGTGTGCGTGTGCGTGTGTGTGTGTGTGTGTATGGGGGGAGGGGGGGGGGGGGGGGGGGGGGGAGAATTTGTATGCGCTTTTTGGGGTTTGTTATGAAGGAGAAAGAAAGCAATGGACATATAAACTAAATAGATATATTTACAGATTTATTTTATTATATATTTATATATATGTATACTTGATTGCTTGAGAATATGAAACAGACAGGTAATTTGATGAGCGATAGGGTTTTTGGGATGATTCTGCAAATGAGGTGCATAAAGATGCACAAATGAACACTTCTCCTATTAAACGTGTCATTTTCAGCACCAACAACCTGACACAAAGTTAAAGAAGAACACACAATAACAAATACAGTGTGTGGCCTTAACCCGCCCAGGCTGCTGCGTTAGATCAACTCCGACACGCCTCAGTGGCCGTGAACGACAGCGACGGCGGAGCAGTGCTAGCATAATCCACCGCAGACGGTGATTGGGTGTCAGGTGAGGCAGCCAAGCAAGGCAGAGTGAAACTGCAGGTCAAGGCCCTAGA
>NC_044063.1:11623147-11628147 GCF_902167405.1 Gadus morhua
AGCGAGCGAGCAGGAAGGAGGAAGGAAAAGGAAAGGAAAGGAGAGCGCTGGGTCTTGGAATGGGACGCGCTCCAGGAGATCTCGTTGGCGCGCAGTTCCCCTTTCCTCGGTTCGTCCAGTGCTCCGCGGAGCCCCTCTCTACAAGTCCTGTTCCCATGCCAGAGCACGCAGCTGTCTATCTGTCTCTCTCTACTACTGCTGTTGTGAGGAAATGTCTTCCGTGACGAATGGCATATACTTTTCTCCTTTTGAAGTGTAAGCGCACAACCCTGGACGCGGGTGAACTTTTAATGGACAGATCGACAACGTTTCCGACCTGCGGGACAGAGAATACACCTGACGGTTTGGTGAACGAAATCACTGCAAACCGGGACGTTTAGGTTATTAGGAATGTGGAAAACAAGTCCGGGTCAACGGTGGGTGAGTGTTGCAGTTATTGGTTGCGTTGTGTTTTGTTTTATATAAGTAAACAAGTGCGGTCTTGTGCAAGCGAATAATTCAGCGATTTCCCCCTTGGAGCGCGAATAACCGCAGCTCCACCACGTAGTCTGCCACTGTGTGTTATTCATTAATACCTCACTCACCTTATCTTCAACCTTCTCGTGATTGCATGTTAACAGCGACATAAAAATTACAATAATATTACTTAATAATAATAATAATAATAATTAAATAATTATGTAATTATAAACTTGTGTATTAATCTCACCCACGCAGTGAATCAACCGTCAGTTCCCCCCGACTCCAACCATGACCACTGGCCTGAACCTGACTTCCCTGCTGAACGTCACCGAGCTACACAACCAAAGCCGAGGATGTTCCCTGACCAAGAGCTTCCAGTTCTACTACCTGCCCACCGTCTACATCATGGTGTTCCTGACGGGGCTGGTGGGCAACAGCCTGGCTATCTGGATGTTCGTGTGCCACATGCGCCCCTGGAGTAGCATCTCCGTGTACATGTTCAACCTGGCGCTGGCCGACTTCTGCTACGTGCTCTCGCTGCCCTTCCTCATCTTCTACTACTTCAACAAGACCGACTGGATCTTCGGCGACGTCATGTGCCGCCTGCAGCGCTTCATCTTCCACGTCAACCTGTACGGCAGCATCCTCTTTCTCACCTGCATCAGCGTGCACCGCTACAGCGGCGTGGTGCACCCGCTCAAGTCCCTGGGCCGGCTCAAGAAAAAGAACGCCGTGATCAACAGCGCCCTGGTGTGGGTGGTGGTGATCGTGGGCATCTCGCCCATCCTGTACTACTCCCGGACGGGGCCGAAGCGCAACGCCACCACCTGCTACGATACCACCACGGAAGACGAGCTGCCGGGCTACTTCATCTACAGCATGTGCATGACTGTGTTCGGCTTCTGCATCCCCTTCCTCATCATCCTCGGCTGCTACGGCATGATCGCCAAGGCGCTGATCAGCAACGACATGAACAACGCGCCGTTGCGCCGCAAGTCCATCCACCTGGTGATCATCGTGCTGGCCGTGTTTGCCATCTCCTACCTGCCCTTCCACGTCATGAAGAACCTCAACATGAGGGCCAGGCTGTACTTCCAGAGCCCCGATATGTGCGACTTTAACAACCGGGTGTACGCCACCTACCAGGTGACGCGCGGCCTGGCCAGCCTCAACAGCTGCGTGGACCCCATCCTGTACTTCCTGGCCGGGGACACCTTCCGGAGGAAGCTGTCGCGCGCCACCAAGAAGAACTCCAGGAAGGGCGACGGCCAGCCACACTCCAAGAGCGAAGAGACGGCACTCAACAGCCTGGCGGAGCATGGGGAGAACGGGGACAGGAGGCTCTGACCTGGGCCAAGACATAAGCCAGGACCTGGGCCCGGACATAGGCTGGGACATGGACTCTGAACTGGGGTCTGACCTGGGCCGGACATGGGCCTGGACATAGGCTAGGACCTGGGCTAGGAAATGGGCCCGGACCTGGTCTGGGACATGGGCTAGGACGTGGGCCTAGACTTTGGCCTGGACTTGGGCCCCTGACTTTGGCACTGACCTAGGCTTGGACCTAGGCCTGGACCTGGGGCTGGACTTTGGCCTGGACATTGGCCCGTAAGAGGGCCAGGACCTGGGCTCTGAACTAGGCCCGGACCTGGGAGCTGACCTAGGCCGGGACCCATGGGCCCTGATCTGGATCCAGTCCTGGGCCTGAACATAGTCTTGTGGGGTGTGTGTGTTTGCAACATATTAGGTCTGCATATTTGTGGCCTCCCGATATGCACAGTACTGTTGTGTATGGTGCAGGCAACAGATGTATCTCTGTTGTGTGCGTGTGAACAGATGAATCTCACATCCAGCTCTTGATTTCTATAGTTGCTATCTATGATCTGTAAAATGCACCTTGGGTTTTGTTAAATATTGTATGATTTTAGCAGAAAAAATGGATGTCATTTTTCCGACGCATCGATGATAATGTTAGTGACGATGTTTGATTGACCATTACTTGGGACAGCCTTCAGTTATGTATTTATAAATCTGTCCCCTTAATACTTCTTATCCTTACCATACCATTTCTAATTCCCTTATCCTCAAACAACCCCTAAAGACGTATCCCATTTTACCATGACGATTATGCCGTCATTACATTAACCTTGACAAAATCATGAGCTTGAAGCATTCCCAAAGTTTAATCGTTGGATATTACTGCTATTCAAATACCTTTTGAGAATATCAGAAAATTACCCATTTTTCATTCTGCTTCAAATTTGACTTTCTAAGTGTGATCAAGTTCCATACTTAACATACCTCAAACAGCGTTGCCAAGCATCAGTGTTGCAGATGTGCGGGGGAGGGCTGGAGGAGAGGGGGGGGGGGGGGGGGGTACAATGCATAGTTTCTAAATAATAATTGATCTAGCTGTTGATTAAAACAGATGTGTAATTTGATCCAGGAGTACAAACGGTCCTACTATGAAGGATTCTGCTGATCAAAGCAAGAGGCCCAAAGGGATTTGTTGTATGTTCTGGACAATAATGTAAGTCTGGCCTCGAGTTAAGTTAATCTTTCTGCCCTGCACTAAACCCAATATATTCCTAAACAGAAGAAAGACGTATATTACCAACCAGATGAAAGATAGAAAGCGGTCTACCTATTAATCTTGAGTCCCTGCACTTCATAAAATCTGGGGTACGGTCAAACTACGGGCAAAACATTTTGGATAATGGGACTTTTCAGAAATCCGTAGGCAGCAGAACCGACTATGGAAAATGAAAAATGTAACCTCTTCTTATTTTAACACACGATTTTAAACCTATGGTTAACATGCATGTAACCTCCCCCTGGCGGCCTTATATTACACATTACCTTTCCCTTGGGGAAAAATAGATGAAGGGGAAAATTTTGATACTCAAAAAAATATAGAAAGGTCAGCTGGTGGAGAGGGGGGAGGTGCTGGACCTGTATCAACATCTGCTTTCTATTCTTAAGAAATACAAGATGAAAATGTTCTATGTTTTCGTATAGGGTGTCATACAAAATGCTGTGGGAGCCAATTCATATAAACTGGTTGGATGCCCCCACATTGATTGAATTGCCTGTGTATAGAAACATCACCTAGAGGCTAGAAGTGTTGAAACGAATAAAGAAAAACAAAAATAGCTAACAATAGTCACTGACTTTCAGATTGATGATAACCGTGTATTTCCGTGCGTAATTGTTTCAAATGAAAGCAGCCTACTTTACAAATACCTTCATGTACTGTAAGCTTCGACCCGTCACTCTCCTCAGCAGGCCTTGTCCTGTCGTCTGTGGTTGTGCTGAATCTGTTGGAGTTTAACCTCACTATAACAGAATGAATGATTAATAGGTTGCCTGTTCCCTTGATCCTCCGTTTATTAACATGATGTGATAAGGAGCCGCCATGTGACGTGTCTCGCTGAAGAGACACATTTGGTGTGATCAATAACTTCAAGGCAGGCATGGGTTTAATGGTGTGTGTGTTTGTGTGTGTGTGTGTGTGTGTGTGTGTGTGTGTGTGTGTGTGTGTGTGTGTGTGTGTGTGTGTGTGTGTGTGTGTGTGTGTGTGTGTGTGTGTGTGTGTGTGTGTGTGTCAGTGTGTACGGTACTGTACGCGGTGTCAGCAGGGAAATGCAATAGTCCACTGGTTCTCAAACTGTGGTAGGCCTACGCGATGCGCTACGAGTGGTACGCAGAAGGATTTTCCCAACAAAAGAAAAAATATACATTTGGAGGTCCTCTTCTTCTCCAGTGTTCTATTGAATAGACCACTCGGAGGAGGAGGACCTCCAGACATGGTAATGCACTATAGCCTTCTGCTGCGCCGTCAAACTCCTTTCCCGCTGATTCCCTGTCTGTTACGGGAGGACACAAGTGGGGAACAGGGGAGGACTGGGCAGGAGTAACGCGGTATGCCCGGTATGACAGACCCTTTGATGTATGATGTATTGGTTAAAGTCAGCCTGCTAACACAAGATGATTCGTTCTTTGCTCCAGTGCCTCCAGTTGCTCATGTATTGTGCTACGATGTCGCCGTAATGTGTGGCCCCGAGGAAGTGAAGTGAAGTGAAAAAATGAAAATGTCCGGTATATAACACTGTAATGAATGTCTAAACGTGTTCTGTGCGTAACGTTGTGGCGTGGGAAACGTGTCCACGTGCAGTTGTTATTGTTTTGTGTCGAGTTTCAGAGGCTCTGACTGATTCTAGCTGTTGTTGCATGAGTCCTCTGTCAGAGGCCATTAAAGGAACTTTAACAGATGTCTAACCACAACGCGTGACTTGAGTTTTGTTTGTTTTCTTTATGCTTTAAATTGTTCAATGCACCACAGAAGCACTGTTTCATGTGTATTTAGAGAACAACAGCCTTTGGTCTCTTGGATCAGGTTGGTGGTTGAATAATCACCCAGTGAACTTCAAGATAGGGTTGCAATCATGAGTCGTTCGATGTCGATTACTTCATAAACAGGATTTATCTAATCAGATTTTTGTAATCGATTAACCGTTTTACAAAACCGGTCATTTATC
>NC_044063.1:11635647-11653147 GCF_902167405.1 Gadus morhua
CACGTGAGTGCATACATGCATGTGTGAGTGTGTTTGCATGCATGTGTAAGTGTGTTTACATGCATGTGTGAGTGGTGTGCGTTCCTTTGCTTTGGTTGATGCTAATGTCTATGTAAGTTGATCCTCTGTTCTGGATTCCCCTGCTAAACTTAGCCAGCTGACTGCCACCAGCTACGGCCCAGTGGTCATCAGTGCAGCAGGCTGAGAGGAGGGCTCTGCTTTGGGCTGAGGCAGGTCCTCTGGAATGGGACGGGGCCGCGTCGGTACATCTCCCCCTCAGGTGCTCATTCTACCGTGGACGTCCATAGGATCATCCGGTAGACCTACAGATTCAACCCCAACGGTGGCCCTGTTAGCTTTGGGCCGTGCAGCCTCGGGGGTTAAGAGAGGCCAGAGCGATAGGGTTATAAACAGACGCCATTTGATCTAGTGCCCGGTCACGCAGTCAATGCAGGGGATCTCAAGCAGTGAGCAAACACTTAAGGGGTAACCTCGCCCACCTCATTTACACCCTTGGGCGTCTACTGAGAATTCCCTGGGAATTGACAGAGGACCCCAAAGAACTCATCCAATTTTTATTCTGCACAGTTTAGTTTCACTGTGTGCGTCTGTGTGTGTATGTGTATGTGTATGTGTGTGTGTCTTTGTACTTGCACAGTGTGTGTATGTCTTTGTACTCGCACAGTGTCGTGTGTGTGTATGTATGTGTGTGTGTGTGTGTGTGTGTGTGTGTGTGTGTGTGTGTGTGTGTGTGTGTGTGTGTGTGTGTGTGTGTGTGTGTGTGTGTGTGTGTGTGTGTGTGTGTGTGTGTGTGTGTGTGTGCGCGGGGGAGTGCTAACTGTCGTCTATATATCTCTCTCTGTCTCCCTCTCAGACACTCACTTCACACTTTCACACACAAAGATTCATATGAATTGCGGCCATTGTGATGGCACCCACAGTAATTACATTGCTGTTCTGCTGGCCTTCTGTCGCACCACAACACTGTCCCACAGTGACCACACATTCCTCAATGGGTCACTGTGCACCGCAGTGCCACGAGGTCCAGACAGTTTAACTTTGCTTCGAGGCTTCCACACCCATCACTGTCGTTCACCCCATCCAAGTTCTCTGGTTCAGCTTCTACTCTGCATGGACTATTGGTTCATGCATGCACTTCTGTTGACTTTTGTACATATACTCAATCCCCGCCATCCGCTTCGGACAGGAAGTGAGCGTAGCCACTTCCCTTTTTTGATGGTGGAGTGGGACTCCCAAAAACGGTGCCCTTTGGCCTCTACAAATGTGGCGCACAGGGCCGGGCCAAACTGTATGTATTATTAATGATGGCCAAAATTCCACACATGAAAGGCATGCTTTGTGGTTGGGATAAAAGACTGCTGTGTCTTTGCTCGCGCTCCCTCTTTCTCCCTCAAACATCTCCCTTTTCTTTCCTGTCTAATGCCTCATTCAGCTGTTTCCTCCGGTCCCTTATGATGTATTCTCTTGTTCTTAGTTCCTCTTTTTTCAGGCGCTTTGTGAAGCAGGTCAAAGGAGTGTGGGCTCCTTCGCAGATGGCTTCAGCTTTGTGCGTGAGGGGGTTAGCTCTGGACTTGGCACACACACTCCAACCTTTCACTACTTCCTTGGGTATTTATTCTTTATGTTGAGTGCGTCCACAGCCTCAGCCAAAGACAAACGGACACCACTTAGATAGTTCATGGATTGAAATGTGAGTTTGAAATGGATGCTCTGTCAAATTTGGATAAATGTAACTTGGACATCTTAGTCTAGGTACTGCCAATAGGCTGAGGCATCAAACCAGGTAGACTGGGCATCAAACCCAGTACCCTTTGGTTAGAGGTCTAGCCACTTGCTACTACACTATCCGAAAATATTATTACGAATACACAATTGCATCTTTTGGAAATAAAAAAGATTGTTTTTAAAAAAGATACACATAATTGTATTTTATTCTTTACCTTTCCTAATAAAAACCATCTCAATCTTCTGTGACCTGATTCGACGGCCCATCAACCGGCACTGTAACCCTGCTGCCCTCCACTGGAAAATCCAGAGTACTGCAGTAGGGCTCTATGAAAACTATTAGCGTGCATGATCTTTTGAAAAGGTGTCTTCCATTTCTCACTCATCGAAAAATCAGTCAAGGAGAAATCTGGGCTAAAGATAAAATAATTGAAAAAGCAGCAACATGAGACGATGGAACCAGCTGGCCGGCTATCTGATAATTGCTTTAGGATCAAATGGTTGGTGACGGTAAAACAAACTACCCCAGACCGAAGAATAAATGATATCCAATTACATTCATAATTCATAATATGTATAACAAAGAACTCCGCACGCCTCTCGCCTCAAAGCACTTGCAGTGGTGAATACTAGCCACAAGATGGCCTTGGAGAGCAATCCCTTGACAATGCTTCGAAGACCTTGGATTGAGATTTTGAATGCACGCTTCGTTTCAACTGAAATATGCATTAAATCATAAAGTATAATAGACATTGCCAGGAGACATGTTTGAAATACCAATAGATACATGCAAACAATTAATTCAAGGTCGCCTTTCCACATTGTGTGCTGTGTCCCTAGAACCCGAATTCTGATAATGAATATATTATTATGAATGATTTGTTGTTAACATGCACATGGGATTAAGGGTAGGAGCTGAGCGGGTTCAACAACCCCCTTCTAGGATGTTTTACATGTAGCTAAGACACATTTGTTTGTTCCCTTTTCCCTTCCTTGTTATTTGTGGTTTCGTTATTATTATGTAGACTAAAGTGCTGTCACACGTATCTAGTCTTTGTTATTTTGCTCCTGTATTTCCCTCTAAAGAGGAACATATGACGAGCTAATGTTTACCTAGAGGGAGATGAGAAGCTTCTGGATCTATGGAAGAAGACCGATGAGCCACCAAGAAACAATAATATTTCATTTGATGTCTTGTACAAATTACTATTCTATGTACAGAATAATCATTATAGACAGCGGGTATGTTCATATAAGAATTATTCCACAAAGGCAGTTTGGGGCATTTAGTGTAATTACATGTATGAGACACTTTCTCCGTCTCTATAATGGCTTGCCAGCTACAAAGGTACATGGTGTGCCTAATAAACTGGCAAATGATTGCTCACGACAGTTGAAGTCTATCAAAACAGTGCAATCAAAGTTCAAGGCCATGAAAGAACACCATGAAATAAAATGAGGGCAAGGTAATTTCCAATTACTTCAATTACATTCAACAGGGAATTATATCCAAACTGCAACTCAATTCACACTTTGCTAACTTCAAAACTTTAAATCCTTGTTTATTTTATATTGAATTGAACTTATCTAGGCAACCCGGCCTCTGTGTCCTCATTGTTCTGAAATGAAAGAGAAAATGACTGCGAGATCTCTCCTTAATTAATCATTATATCATATAACACCATCATCGTCATTTCCCCCCAGTCAAGACGTCCTGGTTGGGGGTATGTGTACTGATTCTCGGGGTGTCACTCTACACACCTCACCTCCAGCGCCACAATGGAGAGCTGTTAGTTTCCACACACACAACCCCACTGAACTCCCTGCTCTGTGTGTTGTACGGCAGGCAGCGTGTCATAAGGCTAGCCACGCTGCCACGTTCGTGAATGAAAATCCTTGTCAGTAATTAGCACCACCACCTTGATGACTCCACAGAATGTTGACTCCACTGCTTAGGAAATTCAAAGTGATGCATTGCAACCATGTGACAATCACATCACAAGGCTCTAATAGGACCCCCCCCCCCCCCTTCCCCACTCTCTCTACATTCTAACCCAAACACACACACACACGCACACACACAAAGGCCATACTCCCCTATTGTCTGTGTGTGTTTTTTTGTGATGGGATCGAGGCTGACTGGCTGCAAGGCACTTTGTCTGACCATATGACAGGCCAATCCACATGTTTTTTCCCCCCAGTCAAAAGTATTGAGTTATAGTAGCGGTGTGTGTGTGTTGGTGTGTTTGTGTGTGTGTATGTGTGTGTGTGAGAGCGATTATGTGTGTGCGTGTGTATGTGTGTGTCTGTGCTTGTGGGAGCAATTGTGTATCGTGTATTGGGGGTTTGTTTGCTTTTTTGTGTGTGTATATGTGTTTGTGTGTGTGTGTGGTGTGTGCGGGTGTAATTGGGTGTGTGTGGGTGTGCTTGTATGCATGCATATATGTGTGCATGTGTGCTTGTGCAAGCTAGTGTGTGTGTAGGGCTGTGTGTGTGTGTGTGTGTGTGTGTGTGTGTGTGTGTGTGTGTGTGTGTGTGTGTGTGTGTGTGTGTGTGTGTGTGTGTGTGTGTGTGTGTGTGTGTGTGTGTGTGTGTGTGTGTGTGTGTGTGTGTTTTGAGCGTGTGTGTACGGCTCATCTCATTGACGGCTCAACTCACACCCTATGATATGAGCATAGATTAAAATGATATTGATTTGATGCTATCATCACCGCCGCAGCGACCAGGAGGGCCATGCAGTCATGTAGCAGTGATGAGGTCAGAATGAAGCTTAATCATGAATGAGTTGGGGTGATGTGTAATGATCAATTAAAAACACACACACACACACACACACACACACACACACACACACACACACACACACACACACACACACACACACACACACACACACACACACACACACACACACAGACAAACACACACATACACACACATCACATCCCCGGTGAACCCAGACAATATGTTACCACATTGAACTGTGCTTGTGTATTTCCTAGACATTAGGACATGTTGTTACATATAACATAGAACCAGGTAAGCAGGAAGGAGTCAGAGCTAAGTAGAATGTGCACACAGCAAGGTGGTATGAATTCCAGTCAACAATGAAACAGGATGAAAAGGAATATCACATGCACTGGGTAATGAGGAACTCAACATGATACTGGTTGAGTGCATAGTTTGTAACTGCGAATGTTTGAGTACCTCGTCAAGACAAACAATGTGTTTGGCAAGGTTGGGGTAATGCTAACCTGAGGCTGATGTCATGACTCACTTCCTCTTAATTTGCGGTGACAGTCAGCTGTTCTAGAATATGCTTAGTTGAAACCGAGCTGCACATGTTCAAGCGGAATAATACTACAAAGAACACTGACAGGAACTTGAATAACATTTGTTGTGGTTATTATGATTAGTACTATCATCAACATTGTCATTGTACCTCACAATACATAAATAAACAAAATAAATAATGTTTATTACGTTTAATGGTTGTTACCAAAACAAATGACAATACCCAATGCCACACATTTCAAAGAAACTTGGAAAGTTTAGGGGTGGTGGTTCGGCTTCCATGAATCATAAACGAATTACCAAGAAAACATCCACCTATGACTCAAGCAACAGCTTGCAGATTAGCTATGTCGAAACTAGGTGTGACAGGTTCGAGCGGCACTTGGGTCGCTGGCACTGGGTTAACAGTTGCACTGCACCTTTAATAAAACGGCGGAGCGGACCGTTGGGTGAGTGACGTGAGACGCAGACTGCGTGCTGAGTGTGGGCAGGAAGAGAGCGCGCGCGGCGGCGGTTGTACCACTTTAACGACTACGAGAACCGTGAACATTACCGTGTGATATATATATACTCCTGGGGGTTCAACATGCCACTCTGTTAACGCTGGGTTTGCGTTCTGAACCCCTGTTCAATTCGCACATTTGAACAGACATTGTGCGACCACGCCCCGTTATCCACGTCTAGCCCCACCGGAAAACCGCTCGTGGAGGCACAACGAGCGGCGCTGCGTGCCATTTGAAACACAGCAGGGCTGCGGCGGGCTCGCGGCTTCGGAGTGCGTTCCAAAAGGAAGCCGAGAAGGAGGAGGAGAGGAGAGGATAGAAGCCTGAGTTGGGCTTCTTCTTGAGTGCCTGCTGAACCATGAGAGAATACAAAGTGGTGGTTCTGGGCTCCGGAGGAGTTGGCAAATCTGCCATCACTGTCCAGTTCGTGACGGGTTCATTCATAGAGAAGTACGACCCCACGATAGAGGACTTCTACAGGAAGGAGATCGAGGTGGACTCCTCGCCGTCCGTCCTGGAGATCCTGGACACGGCGGGCACGGAGCAGTTCGCGTCTATGCGGGACCTGTACATTAAAAACGGCCAGGGGTTCATCCTGGTGTACAGCCTGGTGAACCAGCAGAGCTTCCAAGACATCAAGCCCATGAGAGACCAGATCATCCGGGTGAAGAGGTACGAGAGGGTGCCCATGATCCTAGTCGGCAACAAGGTGGACCTGGAGGGGGAGAGAGAAGTGTCGTCAGGCGAGGGGAAGGCTCTGGCGGACGAGTGGAAATGCCCGTTCATGGAGACCTCAGCCAAAAATAAGAGCTCTGTGGACGAACTGTTTGCAGAGATAGTCCGGCAGATGAACTATGCCTCTACACCCAATGGCGACGACCAGTGCTGCTCGTCTTGTGTCATTCTTTAAAAAAGGAAAATATCAACGTTTTTTTGTTGTTATGGTCAAATGGCAATGGTAAGTGATGCATTCAAAATACTCTTATCATGTGTAGCCTCATCAGCAGCTCTTATGTTAAACTGTGACATTAGAATATGATGACTGCTGTCTGTTTTTGTGCCACAGTGGTTGTATTTGATCACCTGTTCACATCAGTACACAACAGTTAGAACAGCTTCAGCCAGCCTTCACTTGCAGGCTTTTGTTAAGCAGGACGCTGTTGCTAGCACGTTTGCACAAGCAGCCAGTTGGGTAAAGACCAACTGACAGAGCAAAGTAAGCAGTGGAATCCATAAATCTGAAATTCTCATTTAACCAGCGGGAAAATGTGCCGACAGCGTTTTCTTTAAGAGAACGTATGAGAACCATGATAGCAGGGTGAGGGGATAGGCTGTGCTGCTCCTCCTACAGAAGGTGCTAACAGCCCTGGGAGGAGGGCCATGTCTTGGGCCAGTGTGCCTCTCGCCTGGAGGCAGCCCTGGTTAATTTATGACGTTTGTTTTGTCCCTTTTCTGTGGCAGTTTGTTGCAGGAAGTCCGTGCCGTTGAGTTCTTCTTCTTCGTGTCTCACCCCAGCTTTAGAGGAATGCTGAGCGAGGAGGAGAAGGAGGAGGAGCGAGAGGAGGGGAGCTTGAGAGGAGAGGAGAGGGCTCCACCCCTCAGCAGATCGGCTGGCTTGGACTCTCTGTGTGCAGGAGGATCAATGTCCCACCATGGATACCAACACAGTATCAAGTCCATAGTTTCCACTGCCCTCGACTGCACTTCCACGTTACAACTGGAAACGTCTCCCTAGCATCCCCCCCCCCCCCCCCCCCTAAACCAACCTCACCGCCCCCCTCAAATGGCAGAGATGTGGACCAGAACCCCTAAGAACACATAGTGATGGATATTTGTGCTCCAGACAACGACGCGACTAGAGACAAGAGTATATTTTGTTAAATAGCTGTGCATATTACGAGGAGGTGGAACAGAATTCTCGGGCGCCATTTCCCCCCTACCACCCGAACACGCTGTCCCACGAACACGGAACCAACATCGTTCCACGAACCCTCCCACCCCCAATCCCCCCCCCAGCTACAGTTTGTGTACGTTCGATGGTCGCTGCTCCGAATAACACCGTCTCCCCCCCCTCCCCCCGAAGTCAAAGACTCTGACATCGCTTGAACCGGCGGGGATGGGCCACCGCGAGGAAGAAGAGAGCGTTGGCGTGTGGGGGGGGGGACCTCAACTGGAGCGAAACGGAGTGGGGGGGGGCGGTGACCTCTTGACCTGACCGCCCGTGTGTCGAGTGCCTTTCCATAACAGATCAGCTGTTCTGACTTTGTGCCAACTCCCCCAGTATCAGCCACCACCACTACCCCTGCCCCCCCTCCCCCGGACACACAGAGACACACACACTCCTCCACACGTAATCTTAGAAGGGGTGGTGGCATTAACAAGAATATATATATTATATATATTTAAAACAAAATTGAAAACTATAGGCTTTCTTTTGTTAATGGAGATTTTTAGTTTCCATCGTGAGTTTGCCTTTTTATTTTTAAAGACTATTGAACTCGTTCTAGTCTGAAACGCACAGGTACTGAAACCCTTACACTTGATAACGATGGACGCGTTAATCTACCGAAATCTGTTTTTTGTTTTTGGTTCTTAACAGGATGTGTGACAATGTACCTTTGACAGATTTAACCTGATTGTAAGTGGAATTTCAGGCCATGCTTTTTCCACAGTGGTCTGCCTGTTTAAAAAAAAAAAACATAACAAAAACAAAGACTTTTAATACAAATTGCATTTCTTACAAAACGGGGCCATGCTGTGTGTTCATTCTCAACGGTGTTTGTTTTTACTGTCCTTGTGCCTGCATATTTTCCTAACATAGCTGTTTGACTGGGAAAACAGAGGCAATGACCAGTGTTTCCATTCAATAATGTGTAATAACAATCACTCTAACTTCGGAGACAGCCATACAGTCACAGGGAATAGAATCAGTGGACCAAAAAGTTTACAAGAATATCCATGCTAATCCATTTATAATGGACTCTTCCTCAGCTTCGGGTAACAATAGAGAATAAACCTGAATACCTGCCCTATAGCCACTCATCATACATCCACCTACCTACACATGTATATTAATATCTATATATATAATCATATCCGTGTGTCGGATGCATAATCCACTGTACAGACAGTGGAGGTTGGTGCAGTTCAAGAGAAACATGTCTCTGTGTTGGTGTCGAGTATTTCTGCCCGCGAGCCTTGGGTCTGAGTGCAGCGTGTGGGTGTTGTTGTGTAACAGGGAGACTGGCTCTCCAGATCCGTCACCGCCGCCTCGCTGGGGATTACAAGCCGTACCCTGGTTCGGACCGCAAGGCACCGCTGCTACACACAACCCAGCTCCCTGGGCTTTGTTTGGACGGGGCTCGGCCCGTACATGACTTCCATTAGGCCTTTGTTTTCCTTGTTTAGTTTCCGTTTCTCCCACCGGGTGCTGCCTGTGATGTCTGTTTTGTGTGAGTAAGGAGTCTGCTTATGCTCCCCCAGACCGATGCCTCCCTCTTGACACACAGACACTATATCGGTACACGTGTACGGACAGTATTCACATGTACTGTACGTTAACAGCTCGGAACCGAGACATACGCCGAGATAGGCATCGGTGTCACATATCCCCGAAGTCCTTGTGGCTGCGTCGGTTTATGTGACTTGAATGGTGGTGGAGGCGGTGGTGGGGGGGGTGAGGGGTTGCGGTGTCGGGGTGCTGGAGCGGTTTAGAGTTCAATGCTGGTGTTCTGACATTCTAGAGAGTGCGCGTGAAATGTCAGAGTTCTAAACAATGGTGGCTAGCTAGACTGCGACTCATTCTGCACAATATGGAGACTCAGATGTTGGCGTTCAGAGGTCCGTGCCCGCTGTGTGCGTGTGTTCGTTTCCTCTCGGTGAAGGAGCACAGAAAAAGGAGTAGGAAGAGAAACTTTGAAAAAACCATGCGCCATGTATTTGTGTTAGTCGCTCTCTCTCTCTCTGGGGCTCTCTCTCTCTAGTGCTCTCTCTCTCGTGCTCTCTCTCTCGCTTGTGCTCTTCTCTCTCTCTCTCTCTCTCTCTCTCTCTCTCTCTCTCTCTCTCTCTCTCTCTCTCTCTCTCGGTGGTGAGACACCATAAACAAAAACCCTTTCACCCTCTAGCTTCACCGCACTGTATTCAATCGCTTCCGGTCACTCTGTTCCCGCACTGCTTCTGTCGTGTCTTTATATGTCCGTCACAGTCCTCGGATCGGTATAACATGAGGCTAGCCTGCCGGGTTCAGGGTGTGGTCATAGCTATCCCATAATCATCTCTGCCCCTAAAGGGAACTTGGAGGTCTGATTGCAGACATGTCTGTTCCAAGGCCTCCCGACAGACCATGTGATTAGACATGCTCGGGGCCACGGCCGCACGCCACGCTAATAGCCCTGCCCACGTCTATAAGTCATGTATGTGGATGAGATAAGTTACTATAGCTGTGCTCCAGATAGTGTTGCAAACCCCATGTACCCCCAGGAACTCCCCAACTGCTGCTCGGCTTCAATCACTTGCTGTCGTGCTCGCATCAGATAGCAGAAGAATTTGCCCTTTGGAGATCAACGCAGAAGAAGGACTCTAGGGCGAGTTCCTGTTTTATGTGCTTTTTCTTCCCTGCAGAGAGGTTGCAGGTGAGGAACCACTCACTTCCTCCTTTGGCTGCCGCTAATGAACTCTGTGCACCAGAAGGCACATTGGTGTTGTCGGCCGCTTGCATGCTAATCAAAGCGCCATTCACGGGCGCTTATTCAACCCAGGCAGGCCACCGCTAGTAACGTCCTACTGTGGCAGAAAAGGGAAGTCTGGCGAGTCAATGGTCTGGCTGCATGGTCATGGGAGCCAGTCTTGTGATGTGGTTGCTATAGTTAAGATGGAGGGGGGGCTTTGTGACCCCACTCAGTCAGAGCCAATGGGGGGGATTGAAACCAAAGGGTCTATTTCTGTGTTTCATTACATAGTTGTCTGAGCTCAAATATGTATTTTGTGCGCATAATAGGAAATATGGGTACGTCCCGAGACTGTGTGCCGGGCTATAGATAAACGTGCGAGAGGAGCCACAAAAAATGTTCTGCTTAACGCGGAGGAGTAACAAAAAAAAAGAAAGCGTAGATTCCTCAGGCTCAGGGATTGGCTCGGGCGCTTGAGTTCTGTGTGTGTTCTGCCAATGCCAGTGTTTGTACTGACAGGAAGTGAAGCGAAAGTGCCAGAGAGAGAGAGAAAGAATGGGTGGTGTGTGTTAGCATTTTTTTTTTTTTTACACGGGGCTTAATCACTATATAGGCTCCTTGCTGAATTACAGGCCTGGCACCGGCCTCCCCACGTCACCGGTCTATTTCGGAGGCTCCGTTGTGTTCGGCAGTGTGGTCCGCGCCGCTCCCGTTTGCACTGCAGATGTGCGGGACACTTTCTGTCCTTGGCTGGAATGGGGATGCAACTGACCTCACCTTTGGGATTATAAAATACTCGAATTTTGTAGTGGCAGTTCCTGTGTGATGTCTAGATGTATTACCACAAAAGGAAAAGGTTGACACCTGGTCTTTTAGTAAACCTTTCAAAGATTTGTAATTTTTTGCACACACACACAGCCCCCTACCCAACCACCTATCCACACAGCCACCCCCCCCCCCCCCCCACCCCACACACACATACAAGCAATTAACCTACATTGTGCACACTTCACACATTTAATTACACACGGAAGCTAACATTCCTCCAGCATTTCTACACACATTTTATGTGGTTTTTTTACTAGCGACACAAACAACGGAGACACTGTTGACCTCTGGTGAGCAAAGAGCCCTACAGCAAGACGGCCCACAGATTGATAACAACTGACAGTTTTTATTAAACAGTTGTTGCTGATTCCCCACGGCCTTATCCAGCTATTTTGCCAACCTATTTTTGAAGAGAGGTATGAAGTTGAACCCATGGAAACTAAACAGGAACGTTCCGGGTATAATATTTTCTGCTATGACATCTATGTCTAAATTTGATCAGCTGTCAGACCAAAATGACAGCTATCTCATTTGTGGATTGTATAGGCTATGGATGTATTTACAAATGATATTCAAACCTCTTGTTTAGACAGCTTTGTTGAGCTCTTCAATTATGAAGTTCAAACGATGACACTAACACAGTGGAATATGGGGGATATTTTGTTGTAGAAATGTAAAACTGTAATTCACTAAATGTTGTGCAAGACTCGATATGATGAATACGGTCTTATTAATCCCAAAGAGTATTACATTCATCCCAAAGGAATTAGTTTGTCACAAGACAAGGAATAATACAAA
This sequence comes from Gadus morhua, assembly GCF_902167405.1. Taxonomy (NCBI): domain Eukaryota; kingdom Metazoa; phylum Chordata; class Actinopteri; order Gadiformes; family Gadidae; genus Gadus; species Gadus morhua. Next base: position 11,647,484 of record NC_044063.1, read on the forward strand.
TAGCGAATAGAAAAACAAAAAGTACATAACATTCCATATTTCAATTGATAATAAAAGTTATATATTTGTATGAATATATGAATATATAACTTTTATTATCAATTGAAATATGGAATGTGACATTTGGACATTCAATGTTTGGCATGCAACGCAGGTCCATTTTGCAAGTCCACTTTTAACTGATAAGAGATGCTTCATAGATTATCAATAAACTTCATAGATTATCAATACGAGCGCTATCAGTGTCGCACTGCACCAAGATAACCACGATTATCTTACATAAACTGCAAGCAGACAGAGAAAAAAGTGAAGATGTAGGCCTACGTTTCCCGCCCTGGCAAGTCGCAAGCAAAACTGGAGTAGGTGTTGTTGGTGTGTTTGAATATGTTCCAATCGCGCCAATCAATCAAAACAGTGTGCAGAGATCCTCTTGTGATATCACAATGAGAACAGGGTCATTCATACTCACAGAGTGCATACCAGCTAGTATAAAGGGAAACTGATAAGGGTTCAGATCAGGTTTCCTTCGGGCTCTAAGGAGTGGCCCCCGTGGTCTGAGTTGACAGACTCTGAAACTGTGCCAGATCAGGAATGGCCCAGGAATTCTTCTCATTCCGATGATTCCTTCAACTGTACTGCCTGAACATGTCATCAGGATCCAGTGTTCAGACTTTGAAACGGATAGAAGAAGGAGAATTTTTTTTAATAAACCATAGCATATATCATCAAAATATATAGCCGTGGTGGTGTTCGTTTTTTTTTGTGGGGTTGTGTTATGTCACATCTGGGTTTGCGGAAAAAGTAATCCTAGAACCGTTTATTATCTTTTATGATCCGGTTTCCAAGATATTTAAGGGTAAAGACAAGAGTATACAGCACATGCTTGGAAAATTGAAATATCTAAAAATAGAATTGAAACCAACATATATGGTTGTATGGAATTGGATTTAAACTGTGGAGAGGAGGGTGAAAGTGCCTTGTTTAAGCAAGACTCGAGTTCTGGCCTTCCTACTGTGTGATCCTCCTGATCACCCACTCAAAAGCTCCTTCTGTGATAATCCCAGCCCTGTTGTAATGCTATTGTGGAAACAAGGTCAGAAAACCCAGTTCCTCAGAGCTGGTTAGCTGCAGACCCCTCCGTGTTGGTCTCTCCTCTCTGTTCACTGGGTGTCTGGCTGCTGGGTGCTGTCACACAAGAGCTTCTTAATTGAGTCTGAGTTCAGATGCAATCAGTGCTGCATTGTTATAAGGAAATAAGGTCATTCATTGCTTTGCCATAGGCATTACGTTAAATTGTCCATAATAGAGCAGATATGAAACATTATCCAATGCATGGGGTGATGTATATTTAGCCACTGAAATGATGTATAACATGACTCTTCAACATAACATCCACTACATGTATATCTCCATTTGGTAAAGTCAAGACTTGGCAATAGTGCTATTTTATTTTATTCAAAAGCACCCATTAGAGTCTGGTGTTCAAGGCTGTTGCATCTCTATTGCAAAACAGACACGATAATTAACCAAGAAATAAGATGAAGAACATATAATAGAACAATCCTCTTATAACAACTCAGGAAATAAATCAACGTGGCTCTTTTCACTAGCTAAAAGAAGGCAATTCCTTCAACCATCACAGCATTCGTCCGAAGTAAATATTTAAACTGAAGGTGATTGAAAGTTGGGCTGCATGTAGCTGTCATATGTTGGGGGTTGGCTCTCACTATACAGCCTTGGATTGAGAGCATTTTAAAATGGTTAAGTTTCCTGGTTAAACATTAATCTACTCAGGAATCTAGACAAGGTAAGGCATTAGAGTCTGAGCCTTTTGTAAAGTCAATAAGAGACTTCTGTGTGGTTAAGATGATTTGTTTCTTCAATGTCACTGTTAATGAGAAAAAGAATGGACAGATTCCGAGAAACCAGAAAAGGGAAGTTGTTTTGCGGTTTTGGTTGTCCTGCGTAGAGGAACCAGCTCTTTAAGTCTCAAACACAGGGGCTAATTGTATTGAGCTTGCCACCCTCGACAGGATAATCCGTTGGCACGGTCGGCTGGGTAACAGTCAGATGTGTTTCTCTTCGAGTGTACATATGGTCGTCACACACCCCTGGTTCCTCACCTTATCATCACCACTCTGTCTTCACGCCACATATTTCCAGTGTAATACATTTTGTACTTTTAGGGAGGGGGCCGGATAGTGTCATTTACATTTAGGGGATATTGCTGACACTTTTATCCAAAGCGACTTACAGCCCTTCATTCACACATTCACATACTGACGACAGAGTCAACCACACAGGGAGACAGCCAGCTTGTCAGGAGCAGTCAGTGTGAGACTTCTCGCTCAGGGACACCTCGACACTAAGCTAGGAGGAGTCAGGGTTCGAACTAGCAACCTTCCGGTTATCAGTCAACCCGCTCTACCACCATCTACTGCCGCCCCGTGTCATGAAGGCTAGTTTGTTCCACAGCCTTCCCCGGCGAAACGCCTCACCTCTACCTGCTCCTGATCCCTCTGATTTCACTGTGGATGAACGCAGAATAGCAAAGGGAAACTGTGAATGCCTCCTTTGGTTCCCATCCCATCACCTGTTCCTTGTGTCAGCTGCAGCCGTTGGTCCGTGAAACCCCTGAAGTGGTCTGCAGCTGGGTCATGTGACTCAGCCCCGCACACCCCCCGCCACCATGGCATTGACCCCATGTCACCACGGCAACCCTGCCATTCTGATTAACTAGCCGTGACATCCGTGACCTAACTCCCCCAGCCCTCTTTTATGCACTCGTTTTCCCCCCTTTCATCCCTTTGTCTCCTGCACTCAGTTCGGATTCTACTTCCTGTCTTTCATCTCTCCTGACTTGTCACTTGTTTTACCATTCATGTGCCTTCTTTGGTCCATATTCACCACTATTCTCTATTATTTTGTCTTGGGACGCATTCATCTGAAGCGGCTTACGTCATTAAGGAGCATGTCGCCGGGGATCGAACCCTGAACCTTTGACTAGGAGTTGAAAACACTGCACTAACCTGCACCCATATTTCCTTTGTAAACACCACAGCTATCTTACTTGAATGAGGATCACCGAACAACACAATGGCAGATAGCTTCCCTTCAAATAGATCCATCAACTCTGGAATTGTGGCGAAACTGTACATTCTTCTTGAACCTCTCTCATCTCTGAGGCTTCCATCGTGACTGGTTTTGAAAGCAAATAATCGGTTTGAGAGGTATGTGTTGAACCACTGTTTTTATGTCCTCCTTCTAACCAAGGGGAATACTCTTTGCCTAAGTTTCTCTAGCCCAGTGTCACCAGGGTGAATGTTGTTTGGCTCATTGAGCGTTCCAGATTGTTCTTAGAGATGATGGGATGAAGGAAGGAATCACTTGGCCTACTCTCAATTTACGATTAACAATCTCCTTTGTCTTTACCCCAAGATGTTCTCGTTGTTTTTAATCCACCTGTCACTCAACTGCTTCTGCCCCACAAGGCTTTATCAATAAAGAACTAGGTCCAGTAGATATCATGCAAGTAATATTTATATATTAATAGCACATTTGGAGTATGGGGAAATGCAATTCCGGGCCTCTATGTAACTTGTCGGTCTGACTATAAAGTTCACTTTGACTTTGACTTTGACCTAAGACTATGGTGACAAAAATAAAGTTTACAGGAATAAAATCTTTTCATCAAATTCCACTGCCCACCTATGGGGATTGCATGTCTTTGTGGAGCATGAATGTACAATAACACCAAAGATGCCATGCCACAGGAAGGCTGTCACTTGGGTATGTTTCCGTGTACCGGGAACCAGAGACCTTGGTGTTATCATTTTGACTGTTCCTGTAAACGCTTCACCGACTGGATGTGTCGACATAACAGGGCATGCAGTTAACATGTTTGTATTTGTGTGTGCATGTGTGTGTGTGTGTGTGTGTGTGTGTGTGTGTGTGTGTGTGTGTGTGTGTGTGTGTGTGTGTGTGTGTGTGTGTGTGTGTGTGTGTGTGTGTGTGTGTGTGTGTGTGTGTGTGTGATTAAATTGTCTGATTAACTGCTGTTTGCATTACGTTTGTGGTCAACCCCACCCTGCATGCCAAAGTCTCTCTCTCTCTCTCTCTCTCTCTCTCTCTCTCTCTCTCTCTCTCTCTCTCTCTCTCTCTCTCTCTCTCTCTCTCTCACACACAAACACACACAATAACGAACACACACAGACACACACACACACAATAACCAACACACACACACACACACACAAACACACAATGACAAACACACTATGACACACACACACACACATACACAAACAGACACACACATAATAAAACCCGCACACACACCCACAATTACACACACCATAACACTCACACAATAACACACAAACACATACACGGCCAAGAGGAAGTGGGCATGACGGTGCAGAACCACAGCGCGGCTTACACACAACAACTGATTTGTCCCCACATCATGAGTCACACCGCTCTCTCGCTTTCAACCAGGCTTATTGACAAACGGCTCAGCAAGGGGCCATTCGTCTTCATGATATACCAGCCCATTGTTACACAGCAGTGTCTTTAAGTCTTAATTCGAGCACACATAATGAGGATCAAATGACGGATCTGTGAGGGGGACATTTATCTGGGACTCTTTCATGCAAGCATTTTTTACCAATTGCCTTTTATACATGAGGCCCGAGAAAGATATCAGCAGCCAAAGGTCTTATCTCAAAATCAAATCAAAGTTAAATAGTTATGAGGTATGGAAAGGAACAAAATGTAAATAAATTGTTGAAACAATCTTGTTATGATATATACAGCAGCAATACCTAAACCACTTGGCCACATACTTTGAATATAGGCATAACCTCAGTGTAACTCTACAAATGACCCCACATCAACAATACTTTTCCTCCTGTAGTACCTAGAACTATACCTATTCAATCCCAGCCTCTTATGTTCCAATAAATAGCTTCCCTACATGCACTGTGTGTGAGTGAGATAAGTGAATTCCTCTCATTCACCACCTCACGTTCCTTCCTCTCGGGATCATTGTGTCACATCACACACTGATTCACCCCTCTATTTCCACCACACCTCTTCTCTGCACCCCAAGGAGTCCACTCATGCTGTGATTCCCCCTCCCGCCTCCAAACCTTGGTTGTGACATCATCCCGATCAGGCTTCCGGCACAAACATCTGGTCATCTGGTAGTGCTCCGTGATGGATTTAGGAATGAGGGTGTAGATTGAGATTGGGCCGCATTCCATCACATAGCCGTTGGTGGCCATCAAACCGTTCCCCGGTGGCAATTCTGCAGTGAAAAATAACATTGTTTTTCCGAAACGACTGTTTTAATATCTGCAATGCAGGATTCACTTTGGAAGACTTGCTAGCTTGCTATTGGGGAATTCACACAATAATGATACTGTACTGAGTCAGCATCGATTGTGATCACCACAATGCACATAATGCACATAATAATTGCGTTTGTGGAAACGATGGGAAACGCCCTAACCCGCCGTTCGGGGACTGACCCTAATAGCATCTTAAGCATTGCTCACATTGGTAATCTTTCAGATGAATTATCGTTGACATGTTGTTCTAAGGCAGTTTATATGTAATGCAGTAAGCAGAGGAGGCTGCGACTTTGATCTGGCATACTGAATG
>NC_044063.1:11658147-11660647 GCF_902167405.1 Gadus morhua
CTCTGTGGGAGCTGTGGTGCATGCGTGTGCCTGCGTGCCCTGTCTGCACCGCATGAGTACAGACACGTCCATCCCTTCTCTCTGAACGCGGCTGCAGACTGCACCTCCACCTCCACCTGTGTGTTGTGTTTTCAACGGCACCTGATTGGTCCTCGCCTTCCTTCCTAGAAGGCAGTGTAATCCTCTGGGTCTTTGTGTCCTGTATCCAGTAATCGTCTAAAGTGGCTGCGTTAGCGTGGGACACAGAGTCAGGGAAGAGAGGAACATGAGATCGGGCGGGGGGGGGGGGGGGGGGGGGGATGGCGACAAGGCTTGAGACGCAGCCAAACACTCTGGTGGCAGTTGGCTGGCACAGAAATGCGTATACGTGCATGTGTGCGTGTGTGTGTGCATGTGTCTGTGTGTGTGTGTGTGTGTGTGTGTGTGTGTGTCTGTCAATTTGCCTCTGACGGAAACGATAAGAAGCAGGGGAGGTGAGGCTAGGGAGGGCGAGATCGGGGTCCCGACACGTAAGCTGCGGCGGCGTTTCAGGACGAAACATCACTTTGGTGGACTGCTGGCTTCGTCACCATGACAACAACCCGACACCCGAAGTCTGCTCTTGTCTGTTTTGTCCCTAACCCACTCACACTCCACGCACAGTGAGCATGTAATTACACGGAGAATCGGGCAAGTGTGTAGCGGTGCACGCCAGCACACACAAGGTGCCACATTCATTATCAGTGATTAATACTCATGTTTAATACTCATTATCTCTTATGTATGATATGCAGCATGAAACTATTAATGTCTGGCATGCGAGTGTGTCTGTGTGTTTATATCTGAGATGTCTGGTTTGTGTGTGTGGGGGTGTTTGTGAGTGTGTGGGTGGGATTGTGTGTGTGTGTTTGCGGGGAGGGGGGGTATGTGTGACTGTCTGGATGTGTGTGGGCGTGCCGACTTCAGCTTGCAACGACTGTTTTTTGCACTTGTACTCAAATACATCTACACCACTTTACCTCCTGCACCTTATTGTCGTTCCTTTATATTGTTTTCACATTTTTCCATTTGCAATTATCTGCTGCCTTATAGATTGCCGGTTCCCTACATTGTCATGGAGATTGCTTCTGTCTGATGTTTTGCTGGCCTGCCCGTGTCTAGAGTTTAGTTTGCGTATCCATCACTCTCTCCCATTTGTCCAGATTTGGATGGAAATAATATCCACCCCCCACCAAGAAGGATACTTGTAGGAAGAGGACTCAAAGGCAGTGCAGGGAACATGATTTGCCACCCCTTTTGGAATAGATGGTATGTCCCAGAATACAGAGGCTCTCCGCAGGTAGTCTCTATTCCCAGAGATGTGTGGGCGCGGAGGAGGTCACACATACATCAGGGAAAGACTTACTTTGTCGAAGAAAAACACAAGCATGAATCTCTTGAAAGGAATGAATTGCAGTGCCGTTAAATTGTTAGACTGATTGAAAGCCAGCCAAAGTCAGTCTCACTATAAAATGTAGTACAGCTACGTTGGTCCACAGTGGAATATGTAGTATTTTCACAATAAAGGCTTTAAAATTGTGGGAATTGGGGAATTGTAGTTTGATATCACATGTTATCAAGCAATAGTGGCCATGGGTCGTATACGAGCACATTGATATATACGATAACTGGGGGGCAGCGGAAAACAATGCCGAAGCAATCCTAATATTACATATTTCATTATTCAAATGAATATCAGCCGTGATTTTTTTTTTTTACAGAATAGCAGTGTCCATAATAAACCTCCGTAGCAACGATGGAAAAAAGGCTAACTCAACTGACTGACAGACAGACAGACAGACGGACGGACGGACGGACGGACGGACGGACGGACGGACGGACGGACGGACGGACGGACGGACGGACGGACGGACGGACGGACGGACGGACGGACGGACAGACAGACAGACAGACAGACAGACAGACAGACAGACAGACAGACAGACAGACAGACAGACAGACAGAACGAATGACAATGATATCAGCTGTCTTAACGTTTTTTGGTCGGTTGACCACCGTTCCCACCATCTATGTATTTAATCAATGAAAACTACTCAGGAATGAAGCCTCTCTTTTGGTGGTTTGTCAAGGGAGGAAAGAGAGTGAAAAAAGAGACAGCATCCATATTGTCGGTCTGGCGCTGGATCGGGACTTGCGTTCACCCTGGCAGACAGTGGAGCGACTGTACTGGCTGACACCATTGGACGTGGTTGAATGACGGCCCTGTTGTTAAGCACGCAGGCACAGTATGAACTGGTTCAGAGGGCCCTGCTGCTTTCACACCAAGAGCGGCTCAGTGTCGCTGTATTGGTATTCACAAGTAGTTTCCAGTCGGCTTTCAGGATTAAAAAACAAAGCCAAACCAGCCACAGTGAGGACAACAAAGAGACACACAACCCGAAAAGTGCCACATGCCCAAATTTAATATAACTGTGTCAACTGTATTTATATGAGTCTGGTTTTCTGTGATTATCGTTGCGAT
>NC_044063.1:11665647-11748147 GCF_902167405.1 Gadus morhua
ACTGGGATGTAAGAAGGGGGAGGACTGAAATAGCCTTTGGCGCAGTATGACTAAGACTTTAATTGTAGAGACACATGGATGTGACCCTCTTTTCTGTGCTTGGGTTTGTGACTATACGTGTGTGTGTGTGTGTGTGTGTGTGTGTGTGTGTGTGTGTGTGTGTGTGTGTGTGTGTGTGTGTGTGTGTGTGTGTGTGTGTGTGTGTGTGTGTGTGTGTGTGTGTATGTGTGTGTCTGTGTGTGTGGTGTGTTGAATGTGTATGCGTGTGTCTGCGTGTGTGGTGTGTGTGTGTTTGTGTGCGTGTTGCATGTGTGTGTGCGTGTATGTGTTGTGTTTCTGTGTGTGATGCATGTTTGTGATTGTGTGTGTGTGTTTGTGTTGTGTCTGCGTTTGTGTGTATGTGTGTGTCTTTGTGTGTCTTGTGTATGTGAGTCGATGCTATTTCTGTTGTATGTGTGTGTGTACGCGTGCGTGTGTCTGTGTACTGCAGATACAAAGGAGTTCTCTGAGTATGCGATTTTGAAGAAATTGGCCATATTACGATGTGCTGCCTAATATACCTGTTAGCTCTCTGGGAGCGTGTGTGTAGGAGGTGCTGTAGCGTGGGCGGCGGTTGAGGAAATAAACGGAGGATGAATGCGCTCGTCTCCAGCGACGACTGTACTTGCTTGATCACTCTCACACTACACTGCATGTAATGGTTTCTCTCTCCCACCCAATCTGTCCGTCTGTCTGAGTGTGTTGCACTCACTCCTCTCTCTGTCTTTCTCTGTGTTTGTGTGTGTGTCTCTCTCTCTCTCTGTATTTATGTGTGTGTGTGTGTGTGTGTGTGTGTGTGTGTGTGTGTGTGTGTGTGTGTGTGTGTGTGTGTGTGTGTGTGTGTCTCTCTCTCTCTCTCTCTCTCTCTCTCTCTCTCTCTCTCTCTCTCTCTCTCTCTCTCTCTCTCTCTCTCTCTCTCTCTCTCTCTCTCTCTCTCTCTCTCTCCTTTTGCCTGCCCCCCTCCCTCTACCTCTCTCTACCTTCACCTATGTTCCTCTCTTCCTATCTGTCCAGTGTTACCATTTCCCCTCCACAAGTCCCAGACCATCCCTCATAATTAGCCCAACAAGGGTAACAGAAATCGATTCTTCTGTTGCTTCGCTTGCTGTTCATTTGTTATTAAGCCGTCACAGCCAATGAGAGCGCCAATACGCACGCCTTGTAGGGCTTGAGTGTGTGAGCTCTGCGTGTAGTGGGATTATAGTAATGAGAGTTCTAAACAAGAGGCATACACTGCCCCCTATGGGAGGATTGTGGGGTAGCTCTGTATTTTACGTGAGTGCGTGTTCGAGCGTGCTTGGGTGCTCTGTGAAACAAGTAGCTTACAGTGGTTGGATCAGCAAAGATCTCCTGCCTGAACTTGTGCAGCAGCTCATGAATATGTCTGGCTCCAAGGTTACTCACACGGAGGGAAGAAAACAGAGATCTACAGCAGGGATTAGGAGGATGCAGAGGCACTGTGTTATAATGTTTATGCAGATTAGCTTTTATCTTAATGGTGGAAATGAATGTCTCTTATTTCTCAGAAACACACACACACACACACACACACACACACACACACACACACACACACACACACACACACACACACACACACACACACACACACACACACACACACACACACACACACACACACACACACAGAAAGGGTTTCAACCTTAAGCAGGCTCCACTGCTGGGGGGGAGGGGGGAAGTGATTATATGTGTGCTTCCTGTTAGAAAGTTTCCGGGTTAAGGGTTTCAGTTGGCATTGAAAAACATGACCTTATAGTTACCGTTCTGTTCTCTATTTCTCTATTTTACAAGAAAGTATGTTTCCAGAAAAAACAAACAGAGGTCGTCCTATGTTTCAGCTTGATGAAAATGGCCTATAAATCTGAACCACAAGGAGAATTAACGTGTTTAACATTTAATATTGAGTTGCTTGTTTCAAATATTCATTTAGAATGTATTCTCGGAGAGGGATTTAATTAAAATGACATATTTTCTTTCTTTTCTAAATTGATTTGATAATAATTAGCCTCTTGTTCCAGGCTGTTAGATATTATATTGATTCATTTATCGATTGTGTGATGAGATGACATGAGGACAATGGCAAAGAGTGGCATAATATTTGTTGTTCTTTAATCGCAGGCATAATTAACAAGTATTTGTTTATGAATAATATTGGGGTATACTGATGTATTTTGGATCGTGTTTGCGTGTTGCCGTGGTAACTGCATGCTTGACCCCGGTAGCTGTGCGGGAGAGGGGGGGGGATTCTGGGGTCAGGGTCGCAGGCCAGACACAAGGACACATTCAGTTGGCAATTAAAGGCTTCGTTAAGCAGCTTTGAGACGAGTAATTAGTTGACTAGAGGGTGAGGGGGGGGATATTGAGGAGGGGGTCCGTGGGTTTTGTCTGATGAAGGGGTGGGGTGGGGGTCGTGTGGGGTGGGGTCAGCAGAATCCTCCACAGTGACCCAGAAAGATGAGTAGTGCTGGTTAGGGAGACTAGATAACCATGGCAACGCCATCAGTTGGAAATGGATTGTACTGCAAGTCCAAGGCGTAATTATAGATATTTACACGTTTGACACTTTTTTACTTTTGTAACACACTTTTGAAAAGGGGTGATGAAAATGTGTCTTTGGATTATTATTAAATTCACTTGTGTATTCAAGAAAATTATTTTTAGGATATAATGCCATCAATCAATAACACTATTTTGTTCACAGAAATAAAACAGTGATTGTCATTAAGGGCTGTATTGATTATTCTCTAATTCCACTGGTTGTGTCCTTGTTTTAGCACAAACAGTTCATTAAACAGAATGGTCAGTGGATTCTCTTCAGAAGATTGTTCTCTTGCGATGCCCACTGTGTATAACGAAGCTACAGCACACCTTTCTCGCCCTCCTCTATGCCTCTGTCTCTCTCTGTCAACATGCCCTCTACTGGTTGAAACCATCAGAGACGCTCACACCCACACAGCTCTGCAAAGAGAGCCATTTCTCGCTTTGAAAGAAAGATGTCACCTCAGGCCTACTTCATGCCAGCAAAATACAAAATACAAACACAAAATAAATCAAGCACTGTGTAAGAAACCCGGTGTGTTAGCTCCGGGACAACTGAGCGGATCCACTGCACCTCCCTCTCTCCGCCTTCATATCACGCTGCGGTATGTGTGTCACACAGGGTGACATCACCACACTCGGGCACCCGGCCAATGGGAAACCACAGGGGGCAGTTCGGTAACAGGTCAGCGCACCCAAGGCAGCCAATCTGAGGCGGCCTCGGAAGGCCGTTACCATAGCGATGCACCGAGGTTCAAACACGCGAGATATGTGGCAGATGCCGCCGCCTGTGAGGCTTCCATAGGCACCTGTACACACAGACCTGGAGCCACTGCATACACCACACACACACCCACACACACTCATGTGCACGCGAACACACACGCACATGCACACACTCTATCTCTCTCACACACACACACACACACACACTCTCTCACACACACAGACACAGATACACACACATGTGCACACACATACACTCACACACACACACACACACACACACACACACACACACATACACGCACACACACACACACACACCCTCACACACACACACACACACACACACACACACACACACACACACACACACACACACACACACAGATATACGCACATGCACACACACACACACACACACACACACACACACCGGACACACACACACACACACACACACACACACACACACACACACACACACACACACACACACACACACACACACACACAGTGTTGAGATGCTACTTTCTGAGAGAGAAGGCTACGTCACAAAGTAAGGTGGAACTATTCAGGCCACTGAGATGCAAGCGTAACTTTGGGACATCTATTTGATTGCAATAATGTCTCACTGATCCACACAGTGCATGTTATAATGTTACAAGCAGAGTATGACGCTTGCTTACAGAGCAAAATGTTAGCTTGCGTTTGTTGGTAGTTTTATTAATTAGTTGGATTTAATTAGAACAGAAAAACACACAGGTACACACGCAAACACATACACACACACACACACACACACACACACAAATGACAGAAACGGCAAGAGGTTGTGCACTTCAATGCACACATAAGACACACACACATATAACAAACACTCACACGCACACACAAACACACACACACACACTTACTTCTTACTCATGTCCCATATAAAACCGGAACTTCCGTTCTATTTTGTATTAACTGTTGGCATAAACTATGTCAACACATGACAAGAGGCTGTTAAAGTGCAATGTTTGAGGTCATGGGAAATCCTGTGAACGAACAATTGCCTCATAGGGCACACTTTGTGAGGAAAACTGCTCTTCCTGTGTGTATAACCATAGGAAGTATCTTTACCCAGCCGAGGGAACCTGAGGAAACGTACAGTGTCTCCAACAATACAACAGGACAGGGTCGTCTGCCAAGCTTCCTCCACGAACGTGAGATGTTGGTCACCGAGGGAGTCAGGCTCCTCTGATGTACCGTGGAAAAACTTCAGATCAAACAATAACACTGGCCCGTCAGTGGATGACGATAATATTGACTTCGCTGTCAATTATTACTGTATGAATTGCCAGTTAATGGAAAATAATGATTGAAAGAAGGGTGTGTGTGTCTGTTCACTCATGTTTTTCATCCCGTCTTCACAGATCAGTGAATAAAACACACTTCATTGGCAACTCCAAGTTATGATTCACACGTCAGATGGGAATCTATCCATTCTGCTGGAAGATGGAAATATCTCTCTGATTGCAGTTTAGTTTATATTTATGTCCTTAAGAGCAACCAAGTATCAAGATGAATAACATCTTATTTTCATTTTATTTAATTTCCATTTTCTTACTTTTTAATAATGTTAATCTGTATTATTATTTTTTAACCAAAAAGCCCACTAGGGGAAAAAGTGTCATAAAATAGCTTTGGCTAAAAACACGATATGATACGAATATCTGATGACTTAAATAAACCTTAAATAAATAAATGTTTACCAAGAAATGCAAACCGGATATTGGGGAATTATTCAGAAGTCAAATGTGTCCTTGATCTTGACCGGTTTTGAGTTAGGCCTACTAAACCAGTTGTGGAAAGAGACATTTCCAAGGCTCTGGTGGCCTCTACAGGAACACAGGACACATTGTGAACTTCATTTAACACAATAACACATAGGTTTACACAAGTCATTACCTCAGAAAACCCTGAGTTGGAACTCACAATATTGCAAAGACGTCATGTATAGCCAATCAAGAAAGGTTGCTAAACACAAGACAGAACACAGCGAAGTCCTATCAAACTGTTGCAATAATAGAGCCACGTGTGTATGAATAATCAGCCACGCCCCCTCTTTCTGTGTTATTGAGAGGTTTTGCATAACCCCCCCCCCCCCCCCCCCAGTCGTGATTGACGATGGCGATGTGGATTCCCTGGACTAATCGCGGAAGAGATGCTCTGATTGATCAGAAAGGAGCAGTGATCTTCAATGTCAATTACCTCATACCGAGGCAGTGAACCAGAACAGATATCGATTATTGCTTAAATCTTACCTGCTAAGGGTGATATACATATTGAATTCTGTCTAGACTCCCGTCACCCTTGTTGGCTCAGCAGAAACAATTCTTTAGATTTAATGAGATCACGTATAAAGTGGAGGGCACTAATTAATGGACCAGACTGCAGTTTATGCAAAAAATAAACAGTTTATGGAGTAATGCAGAGCACATCAAAATTTGTCTGGAAAGCAATTAAAATGGAAAATAAAAACAACACTGAAATGCTAATGCTAAATGCCATCTTGACAATGCTGACAGCATTTTAATCAAATATATTTGAAAGGAAATCCTCAACTCTTCTTTGAAATTCTTGCAAGATTCTGTGTGAGGATCTTTTGTTCAGAGACCGGCCAGGTGAGAGTGATCAGCCGGAAGGACATCAATCGGTTGTTGGAGCTTCAACTGAAATAGGTTGTGATTGGCTGATGTTGGATCGCAAACTACTGTAAAGTAAAAAGAATAGAGAGAGAGAGGGAGAGAGGGTGACAGAATAATATGGTCGTATGATCACATCATATAAAAACACATGCTCCTCCCTGTAAAAGATGTGTACGCCTACCAAACCAATCAAGGCACCATGCTGCTATGGCCAAACGGTGGCGCCATATCCACATGTTCTTCACGAGTGTCAGTCAGAGGAGAGCGGTCAAGCCAAATTTTAGGAATGACCTGGCCTGTGATAATTTATATAGGTCGATAAGAGAGTTGCTGTTCAGCTGAATGTGTTTAGGGGAACATGCTAAGGGCAGCATTGGACATTCACTTTAAAAGTTATTAAATCACGAGGTCAACCACAGCAATTGAGTTCAACCACCCTTGACATCTCCTCAATCCAAGAGATATAAGAGAGTGTGCTCTACTGGTATTTAAATTGCTACTAAAGCAAAAACCTGAAGCACTTGTAAATGTCCATAATAAAAAGAAGTAAAAAAAGTAACCAAAGTCGAAATTACGGTTTTAACTAATGGTCCACTTGCTGTGCCATTCTGTTTCCCCGACCGAGACAGAACAAATAAGGCCCGACCCGGGCGAGGGCTCGGGACATATGCTCCCCCTCTCCTGTTGGCAGGCCTCCTCCTCCCCTCCCACCGCGCGTACCCGCGCTACTGAGCTCCCACCGCGCGTCCCCGCTCTACTGCGCTCAGAGCCTGCAGACAGACAGTAGTCCAGCACGCCGGGGGAGGACAGGCATCCCAACTTGTTGGTTCTGAGGACAACACTAAATAACTAAACAAACGTGCTTGTTTGTCTCCAAGTTTGACTTCTTAGGACATATCAAATTATTGTATACCCCGAACGAACGACAACTATTGGCAGGTTATTAACTACTTTTTTTTTTTTTTACTTCTTGGAATATTCTCCGGGCATTAGGAGCCTGCATCGCAGTCTGTTTTAATTGAAGGTAAGTTTGGCTGGCACTCAGATCATGGATTCCCATCGTTGTAAACTTTACGCACAGACACAAATCGCCGCGATTTTTTGATTTATTCCGCGTCCTCGTGTTTAACCTTCACGTTCAGAGTGTACTTCGCTGACTAACTAGAATCCCATTGAAATGCCTTTTGACATTTTCCACGCTTTAAAACTTCTTCTGACTGATGCGAAGTTTGGAACTAGATAGGTCTGGTTCCTGAAGCGGTGAAACTGCGCCCCTGCCAAATGGTTAATGAGTAAACTTTGGGAGTTTGGACATTGCTGCGGCTCTCCAATCGGCTTCGATAGTGATTGATGTTCCTGTGTTTACTTCCAGGGGTCAACCCAGTGTCCGAGGAAGACACAATGTTTGCATTGTGACCTTTTGTTCCGGACAAGGTTATCCTCAACAGGAGAGTATTCATAGACAGACCGGCCAGACGGACTGACACGGTCTAATCATGGACGGGGCCAACGATGTGGATCTGTCCAACAATAACATCACCCCGTTGTGGAAGCGACGCACTGACTGTTATGGCACCAGGGCCGGCAGCAAGGCCAAACCCAGACCCCTTAGTTACCAGATAGGTGGGGTTCACATGACAGACTTTCCCGTGGAGGACAAGGGCCCCATCAAGATCAGCCAGCCCTTGGAGACGGTGGTCGCAGAACCGGTAATCAAGAACACGTCGGTGTTGAAACACGTCCTAAACAAACCGTCCAGGAAGACTCGCGTAGTTCGGAGCATCAGTATCGGACATCTCTCAAATGCGCGCTACGCCTTGTCACGGTTCATGTCCAGTGAGGGCAAATCAGCGTCTCTGGACAATAGAGTGAGAAATGGAGGCTATGAGAATGGGAAAACCACCGTTAAGTGCCCTCAAGACGAACAAAAATGCAGGTCCACTCCAGTGGCGCCAAACTCTCCGAGAGACAGCAGCGCTTTTGGCAACGGCTCGTCATCACCGGAAGACGTTGCCTCAACGCCGACACTGTCTTCCCCTGACCTATCCCCCCTCACCCCCAACAACAACCGCTACAACCACAACCACAATCACCACCGCCCGCCCTCCCCCTCCTGCCCCGGTGCCCCCGTCCCCAGCCCCTCTCCCCCCGCCCGCCGCACCCCTCCCCTCTCCCACTGCTCCTCCTCCAGCATCCCCTCCCTCTCGTCCTCCCACTCCTCGGGGCCCCCCACCCCGCGCTCCCCGTCGCCCGCCGACTCGGTGACCATGCTCAGCCGGCAGACGTCCTCGGCGTCCGCTGCCTCCGCCCGCGACGACCCCCGCTCGTCGCACGTCCGATCTCCGTCCTCCTGCTCCTCTTCCTCCTCCTCCACCGCCTCCACCTCCGCCTCGTCCTCCCCCTCACTGACCTCCCCCAGCCCCGCCTCCCCGGTGCCCTCGGTGGTCCTCAGCACGCACAGCCCCGCCGCCCAGAAGATGGGCACCCAGCAGCTCATCCCCAAGGGCCTGGTGTCGGACACGCGGCCGGGGCTGGGCGGACTGGCCGGCCTCCTGGGGCTGGACAGCTCCAAGAGGGCCTTGAAGAGCCGCAGCATGGTGGAAACCGGGGCCTTCTTCTCCACGGGTCTAGCCCCGGAGGTGGACGGCGACAGCCCGGGAACCCTGCAGAGGGGGCTGAGGAGCACGTCCTACCGCAGGGCGGTGGTGTGTGCCGACGAGACCCCCAAGGCCTGTAAGCCCACGCTCAAAGGGCTGCAGGAGGGGGAGGACTCACCTGACGGCCGGCCCTGCCGCAGCTGGAGCCCCGGCTGTACTCCCAGCGCTGCCAAGCAGCTTTTCGCCACAGAGGGGCCGGTCAAACCGGCCAGCCCCGGGACAGTGAAGCCCTCCAGTCCAGGAACAGTGAAGCCTTCCAGTCCTGGCACTAGAAAGACTGCCACCCTCGGAAAAAACAAGGTGGGTCAGTCTTCATCAGTCATCGTGTTGGTGTGCAACTGGGCTATAGTCTTTGCCGGTCCGAGAACAATTGTAACCTCAAACGGACATCTGAAATTGAGCCTCCCAATGACAGACAATGGATTCCTGCGGTTAAGTACAGGGTTATTCTCACACCATGAGCTTGTGGGATCCACACTCAGCATGCAACACGCACCCAGCATGCATAGAATGAAAATCAGATAGGGGTCGTTGTAAAAGGTCACCTGAAACAAGAGACGGGTCATGAACAGTGGATGGCTCGTGCACTACAATCCCTCCGTGTGTGTCAGGTTTGTCAGTGCTTTGACCCTGCCAGGAATCTCGTGGTTAAAGTGAATGCCTTTTGTGTTTAACATACTTTCCAGAATCCTGATAGAACAAAGCGACTGATAAGTCAACGCACGTTTGACAGCGAAGGTAAGAGATGTCCTCTTCTTCCACTCTTCCTTGTTTTGTTTGACATAGAGATTATTCTTTAGAGGCTTCAGTCTCCCCCACGCTGTCTCTCCCCTGCCTGTTCCTGCTATTGTATTCCTTTTGCTGCTTACATGTAGAACAGAAGCACACTTCTTAGCGATGTTAAAGTTAACTTTGTTATAATTGCAGAATCTGACTTAAACTAACTTAAATTAATAAACGTATACAACAAAGCAGA
The DNA here is from genome assembly GCF_902167405.1 of Gadus morhua. NCBI lineage: Eukaryota > Metazoa > Chordata > Actinopteri > Gadiformes > Gadidae > Gadus > Gadus morhua. Next base: position 11,675,295 of record NC_044063.1, read on the forward strand.
CTCCAAGCTGAAAGGTTCAGGGTTCGATCCCCAGTGTACCTTTAGGTTTCCCTGAGCAAGATGCCTAACCCACAACTTAATGCAGACTAAAAACCAATTCACTATGCGCCACTCTGGATGAAAGGGGTCTGCTCAATAGCAACAAGCATGCATTGTGCTTGGCTGTGACTGCTAGTGAGAGCTGTGTTGTTTCTGTGTCTCAGAGGAGGAGCTGTACCAGAACTACCAGGAGAAAGCGCTGCACAATGACTCTGACGAGGACGCCGAGGCCAGCGTGCCTCAGCCAGATGACCGCATCGTGGTGCAGTACCGGCCCATACGGACCTCCTGGAGCCAGCTCAGCGTGGTCAGTCACGACACACACATGCACACCAGCAGGCTTGCACAATCACACATGCACGCCAGCACGCACGCACATACACACAAGCGTGCACAGATACACACACACACACACACACACACACACACACACACACGACACCCAGAAACCCTAACAAACACGGACATCCGATGATATCCTGTCCGTCTGTTTGTCTCTCTCTCTGATCTCACTCTCATCACGTACGCAGACCAACAAACATAAACACTGTACATGTGTGTGTGTGTGGGTGGGCGTGTGTGTGTGTGTGTGGGTGGGCGTGTGTGTTGTTGCCTGCGAGGTGTGTGTTCATGCGTCGTTTAAAATGCCAGGAATGTGGTCTTACCCGGTCGGTGTACAGAACATTCTGATGCTCTCATCTCTTTCGGTATCCTCTCCTCCATTGTGCTCCTCCTCCTCCCCCCCCCGGGCCCAGGACGGTCTAACCCTGGCCAGGGTGGGACGGGGAGAGGCAGAGGTAGAAACATTAAGTGGACCCAGGGCGGACGCTTCCATCCACCTTGGAGGGGAAGCGAGTGTGAGGGGCTTCTTCTGCTTGTGGCACGGGGAGCTGCGGCGGCCGGGCATTACAATATGTAGCGCCGGGGCCTGGAATGCAGGGAATATAAACAGAGGGAGAAGAACCGATTCAGTTTCCTGGCTGGGAGTTCTACTCTTGCAGCTCCCTTGTTCTTTGAGGGTGAGGGAATGAGAGAGAGAGAGAGAGAGAGAGAGAGAGAGAGAGAGAGAGAGAGAGAGAGAGAGAGAGAGAGAGAGAGAGAGAGAGAGAGAGAGAGAGAGAGAGAGAGAGAGAGAGAGAGAGAGAGAGAGAGAGAGAGAGAGAGAGAGAGAGAGAGAGAGAGAGAGAGAGAGATGCAAAATAGTACAGGCTTTCTACAGTAGACAACCCGGCGTGGAAACGCAGACAGACTGAAATAAACGTGATAAGTAAAAGGGAAAATTTCCATGAAACTGGATTGGATTAGTGAATTGAGGGCTGTGTGTTTGTGTGTTAGCAAGGCGTCTAGGTGTGTTTCTGCCAGCTTGTCTGCCAACTCAGCCACCCAAAACAGCCCAATACTATGCAATTCTACGGCCACAGACCTTTTGTTCGGCTGGCTTGTTGTGGCCAAGTTTTCTTTTCTATCCGTTTCAATTTAATTCCAGTTCCCTGGACGAAGGCTTAAGTTTCTGTCAGAGTTTCTGAAAGTGAAATGAGGCTTTCTTCTTTATTAACCACAGAAACAATCACAACAGCTTTGCCACATTTTATAGTATCGTATAGTCAGATATTTCTGACACAGTGGGAGGGATTATTTAACATTCCTTTAAGGGAACGTTTGATTATGGTGTTTTGTTTTAAACTTCTGAACTTGCTGAGGACAGCGACCTGTAATGAGGGATGATTCTACAAGGTTAATTAAGTTAAGGCGTTGGCGTGGAACTATCCTCCAGTGGTTCACACATACCTAGTTAGCTAAAGGCTATCACATGTTCACGACATTGTGTGTCTTTGCCCAAGTGAGTGTCGGGCTCCTTGTCTTGTCTTGTTGTACGCCGTGTGACTTGAACGGGGCTGAATGGGTGCTGCACAACGAACCCTCCCCTTGGGGAAAACGCAGGTTTTACAAACTTTTTCCTCGAACTCCTTTTGAATTTAAAGCCTTGTGACGTGGAGAACCAGATTGTCCCCAGTGACGTCTTCCCCTTTTGCACATCTAGTTTCCTCCTTTCCTCGCCCCCCTCCCTCGTCTCAAATGCACCTGGTTCGAGACCTTATTCTCTGCGTCTCTTCGGGTTTCAGCTGCATGTCCTGTTCCACAAATAAAGCGGGAGAGGAGAGGGAGACAGGAAGTGATGTCGCTTGAAGCCTTCCTTCTGAAATAGAGCTGGGCTTTACTTAATAAGTGAGGTCAGCTTTTAACAGCGTGTGGTTTCTTTTTCTGTAGTGCATCCTAGTAAACTATTTGAACCGCTATCCATGACCCAGTAATGCTGTGTTTTATTTATATAATAGAGGGCTTTTTATAGTGGGTCCAAAATCCAATGTCCTCCCGTGCAAGGGAGGGTAAAGTCCTTTTTGGTGACATGAGCTGTGCGCCTGCACAATCGCTAAATCAAGTTTATAACCTTGTTGTTAAATCCTAGTTATATCCTACTTAGCCTTCTTTATAGAGATGAGCTCATGATACAAGCTTTGGCCCATGTGACAGGAACGAAAAAGCATCGGGGTGGGTGGGGGAGTGATGACCAGACATGTTTAGTCTGCCAGCGCTCTGTTTTGTCCTCGCTTTTTGCCATTGGCTGCAGGGTAGGAGAGGAGACACTGGATGATCAGGGAACGGTATCACTTCCCGGTTGACTTGCGTGGGCCTTCGGCAGAGAGTGGGAAGCATGGGAAAGAGGGCTTTTCCCCCTGGGGTGGCTGGCCTGTCCGAGCCGGTTTGCTGCTGTTATGGTTATGGTTTCGTTTTTGGCAACGTGAGATAAGCAGCCACTTTTGCCTGGGAGACAGATTTGTCTGCGTGTGCGTGATTGCGTGTGGGAGAGATTGCATGTGAATGGGTTTGAGTCAGAAGGGTCCAGAGTCCTGGTTAAACGTTAACCCTGTTGGGTTGCCATGGTTCAAGATTTTGTTTGTCCGACGCGTGATTGGATCAGAGCCTGATAGGATCATAGCCAGATAGGTCTTCTGATCACAGTCATCATAGCAACGTGTTTTCCCATCATCCCCTCTCAACACTGCTGTTCTTCAGCCCCATGCCTGCTTCATATCAACATACCAAAACAGTCCACGCTCATGTAAACCATATGTGCTCAGCCAAAATATGCAGTTGCATCACAATTGCAACCCACCTATTTCATGTGCTGTCGTAAAACATTTAGAAAAAAAGAAGCCTAAAAGTAAAAGTTAAAAGTAATGCTAAAAAATCCTTTGCAAGGTTCTCATAGGCAACGTATAATTTTTGTCTGCATTGTTCAGACCTCTATATTACAGTGGGCTTATGTCCAAATCTTACCCAAACAAAGTTCAATTACATTTATTTTTTATATATAACCAAGACCAAGATAATGTCCGAACCTCTTGCCAAACTGACAAAAAATAATCTGATTATTCACGTGTTCATTGTAACATCTTTAATCTAATCCCAAACTCTGCTTTGTGTCTAGGTTAAGAAAAGTGGCCTCTCTGACAAGCTGAGCCTGGAGGAACGCAAAAGGCAGGAGGTAGGAATCATGTCCTGACGTACGGTGACATAAGGTGACTAATGTCACGACATTAGGTTTCCCGTTAGGACATGTGATGTCATAACGTGACGTGTCATTTTGCGTAACTTGTAGCGTGGGCCGCTGCCACTTACTGTCAAGAATCTGACTTTGATGTCACAGAAACACACACGCATGCACGCACACACACACACACACGCACCCGCACACAGACACACACACTGACTAGAGTGCAACTGCATTAGACTGTATGACTCTATGTGGTTTGACAGCTGTTAACTTTACCACCACACCCATAAAGCATTAATGAAAGAATAATGAGATACTATCAGCAACACTGGTTAACCTGGAATAGATCTTAAAGAAGGGAGGAGAGCTAACCCATAGCATCTGTGCATTCCCCATTGGTTCCAGGGGCCAAAGTAGCATGACGAAAGGCTAGATAGGAGCAGTTGGTAAAGTTCCTCAGAAGCACATGGTATTTCTCAGCGACATGCCACAGTCATGAATGTACCATCCAGGAATGTCAAGTATGATACGAAACTCAGGCCAACCCGTGACTCATAGCCTAATGGGCCGATTGAACGTTCTGAGGCCGCTTGTGAACAGACACAAATAAGCTGCTTGCTTTGGAACGGCTGCTGGAAAGTGAATGAATGGATGGGATCATGAAGTAGCAGCAGCAGTTGATGTGGTGATCCTCTACACTCCTGCCTGGCTCGCTGTCTTTACATTTACATTGACACTTGGGGCATTTAGCAGATTTACAATAAGTGCATTTGTCAGGTGAAAGAGAAAAGATATATCGCTATCGGTACAGTAAAGATCTTCATAGAGGTAAGTGCCATGCACTAACAATTGTAAGGTTAACCCATTCTCCGAATACAACAAAGATAGCTAGGATAAGATACCAAACAATGCTTGGTAAAAAGATAAAGTGCCAGGGTGTACCACATACAATAAGTGCGTACATTAAGTGCCAGGATGTACAACATACGATAAGTGAGTAAACGGGCTGTCGGGGAGGTATGGGGGGAGGCTAGGCAGAGTCCAGGTGAAGGTTGTCTTCATGTCCTCTCTGTGGTCCTCTCCTGCAGGCCATCTTCGAGGTGATCTCCTCGGAGCACTCCTACCTCCACAGCCTGGAGGTTCTGATCCGCATGTTCAAGAACTCGCCGGAGCTCAGCGACGCCATGACCAAGACGGAGCACCACCACCTCTTCTCCAACATCACCGACGTCTGCGCCGTCAGCAAAAAGTACGCCCTGGTGCTCTCTGTGTCGCCGCTGTGGGGTTTGTCCTGAACCACGGATGAATCGTGGTTAGGGTGTTGGGATCATTTACATTACATTTACATTTAGGGCATTTAGCCGAAGCTTTTATCAAAAGCAACCAACAATAAGTTCATTTGTCTGAGGAAAGAGAAACAACAATAAATCACTATCGGTAAAGTAAGGATGTTCATAGAACCAAATGCCAGCACTAACATCTGTCAGGTTAACCCATTCCCACAACTTTCCTACAACAAAGATAGCTAGGATAAGATGCTACACAAAGCTGACCCCTGTCCCAAAGGTTTTAGGTTTGACCCCTTATGTCCACGACTTAACCTGAAGGCCTCTTTGAGTAAAGATGACCTAAACTCATACCTGGTTGCCAACATACAGATATCCCACTTCGTTGTGGGTCAGATATTTCAAATAAAATTGCCTTCTAAATGATTAAAAACTAACAATCAAACAGCTGAATTACATCAGCTCTAATAGTGATGTTAACAGTCAGGTAATATGCACAGGGCTCGCAAAACATTGCAAAGCAATGTGTTTCTAATAGAAATCGCTCATTAAACACGCTCCTGCGTTATTGTTCCCCGTGGGGGTAACTGCGTCCTGGCAGCCTCACTGAGCAGATGTAAACAGACTTGGGGAAAGATTGTGTGGTTGTTTTCTATGTAATAGTGAATTAATTATCATAACTGCCCCCCCGTCGCCTTCTCCGACAGCAGCGGGGATTTATGGTGTGGGGTGATGAGCGGGGTCGTTTGGGATTTAACTGCTTTATACGGCTCCTAGACCGGGTTCCATGAGTGGCTAGTGGTTCACCAGACTCTGTTCTGTTTTTATATATTTAGATATACAAATATATATATTTATTTGTGTGGGCATATAAAATGTAACATAAGCAACTGAAATGGATACATAATACATATTCAAAACATTGGAACTTAAATTGATCAGATGCAGATTTAAATACACACACGCACGCACGCACGCACACAAACACACTCATAAACGACTAGTTTTCAGTGGCGGTGCTATGTATGTTTAAAGCACACAAGGCATAGCTTTGCCTTTAGCGTGTTTGTGTTCAGACTTGCTGTGTTCAAACCTTCCTTTCCTGTAGGTCGGCCCTCTTGCCTCAAATATAACCGTGATACTTTTACAGGCTCTCCCCAGTCAGCCCAAATCGCATAGCTTCAGGTTGTAGAGCCACATAGCAGAATAGATTAAACAACCAGCAGCCTACAGCACTGGTTCTAAGGGATGTCCTGTCTGAGGCCCCGTCCACACGAAGCCGATTTCATGGCGAAACCGCAAAGGTCTTGTACGGTTCGGCCTTCCGTCCACACGAAGCCGGCGAATCCGCTGACCGAAACCGCAAACTTCTGAAACCACCCTCGGAGGTGGTTTCAAATCTACCCGGTTTCGTTTTGGATTCGTGTGCACGCCTGAAACCGACTGAAACCGCAAACCATGACGTCATCGCCCCCCCCCTTCGATCCTCTAGCCAATGACTGTTAAGCCCGCGGAGTCTCACCCTTTATGCGCATGCTCGCCTCTTTTCTTATTTATTTTCTTTCTGGATTTCTGTAGCAGAAGCAGCGCCCCTTATGGGCCTGGCTTGTGTACTACAGCGTTTCTACAGGTCTACCCGGTTTCGCTTGGCTTCGTCTTTACGGAGATACTTCGAAACCGGATAGATCGAAACCGTAACGGTTTCGCCCGTTTCGGCTTCGTGTGGACGGGGCCTGAGTAGAGTGGACGGACGAACAGGGGGTTTCAACCTGGTCTTTCACACACGCAGGACACCTTGACGAACCCTCGTTTCATTTACATTTTACATTCAGGGCATTTAGCAGATGCTTTGATACAAAGTGACTTGCAATAAGTACTACATTCGTCAGAAGAGAAACAATAGATTGCTATTGGTACAGTAAGGATTTTCATAGAACCAAGTGCAAAGCACTAATCATCGCTAGGTTAACCCATTTCCTGTATACAACAAAGCTAGCCAAGATAAGATGCTAAACAATGCTAAGTACTATTTTTTAAGTGCAAGGACGTACGACAGCCAATAAGTGCGATAATTCCACAAGGTTCAGCTAATGTGGCAAGCTCTTGGGCAAGGAGTGAGATATTTGGACACAAGGTTTGTTGAGCACATGATCCGTGGCTATCTCTCATCTCCACTCGTGTCCAAAGCTTCTTCGATGTTCAATACACCCCAGTGTCTGCACATGCTACCACTGTCACAGAGCAATGTTCTTCTTGTCAGTTGATTCATGTGTCGCCCTTCACCCGAGAAACTGCTCTCCTGACCCCTCCCACACAAGCGCACACACCACATCCACACGCACGCACACACACACACACACGCACACACACACACCTACACTCACACTGTGTGTGCTGACATTTGGGGTGTGTGTGTCAAAATTCAAGGTGTTCTCGAGAGGATTCCAGCACCTCCTGACATGTTAATAGGCTGAATACTTTAACAGCCAAAACAAGTTGCAGGTGTGTGTGTGTGTGTGTGTGTGTGTGTGTGTGTGTGTGTGTGTGTGTGTGTGTGTGTGTGTGTGTGTGTGTGTGTGTGTGTGTGTGTTTGTCTGCGGGCGTGTGTGTATGTGAAGCCAAGAGGAAGAGGCTAGGTCTGTTGTAGTGGCTGGAAACAGAGCTACTAGAGGTGGCTCTACAGATGAGTGTGCAGCACATCCCGAGAGCTCAAGGTCAGCTTCCTGCGTCTGTGTGACAGCTTCCTGTTTGGGTCCCTGTGTGGAACACACAAACTGGGATTCATTCAGCTCGCCGTTAAAGCAGCCATCTGCTGGGGGCAGGAAGTGGAAGTGCTTTGTGTTTGGTTGTTAATGGCCAAGTGTCTATTTAAGGAGATAGGCGGGGTCCCTTGTTGATGTCCTACAGAGAGGTTTGGATCGAGGTGTGAGAGACTTCCTGGGTTTCTGTCTGCCGGCACATCCTTTATTTCCCCCTCCCCCGCTGTGTGGAGTTTCAGACTAAACCTATTGACATGTATAGCGGCTGGTAAACCTGACACTAATCTGATCTGTTGCTCTCGCTCTCGCTCTCGCTCTCTCTCTCTCTCTCTCGCTCTCTCGCTCTCGCTCTCGCTCTCGTTCTCGTTCTCTCTCGTTCTCTCTCTCGTTCTCTCGTTCTCTCTCTCTCTCTCTCTCTCTCTCTCTCTCTCTCCCCCCCCCCCCCAGGTTCTTCAACGAGCTGGAGGACAGGCATCAGCAGAACATCCTGATCGACAGCATCAGTGACATTGTCAATGAGCACGCCCAGTCCAACTTCGACCGCTACATCACCTACTGCTCCAACGAGGTCTACCAGCAACGCACGCTGCAGAGGCTAGTGTAAGCAGGAGGACACACACACACACACACACACACACACACACACACACACACACACACACACACACACACACACACACACACACAATGGACATGCGCACAGATTCACACAAACAAACACAGGCAGACGGACACAAATATACACAATGGACGCACAAACAGACAATGGACACACAAAGACACACAATGGTCATGCACACATACACAAACACACAAATACACACAATGGTCATGCACACACATACACAAACACACAAATACACACAATGGACACGCTCACACATACACACACTCACTCCAACTTATTCACACATGCATTCCAGTGTGGTGTTATGTCATGTGTCTTTAGAGTATTGTACTGATCCACTGTGTCTCTGCAGGTCCACCAGTCCTTTGTCGTGTTACATTATGTTTTAATGCATTGATGTATTGATCCGCTGTGTCTCTGCAGGTCCACCAGTCCCGTGTTCAAGGAGGTACTGACCCGCATCGAGAGCCACCCTGACTGCAGGAACCTGCCCATGTTCTCCTTCCTCATCCTGCCCATGCAGAGGATCACACGCCTGCCTCTGCTCATGGACGTGAGTGAGATCCACATTACACATACACATGCACCACACACATGCACACACTCAGACACACACACACACGCACACGCTCACACTCATACATGTACACACAACCCCGCTGACCTCAAGTGTTCTGCTGCTCGCTGATGCATTTTTGTCTTGTTTAAATCTCTTCCTGCGTTGCGTTATATGTTTGGGAGATCGCTTGGCCCCTCAACCACAAACATGATAGGAATCTTGTGTTGCAAAATTCCCTAAAAAGATTTGATTCCCGCCCCATCCTCTGCTGTCTCTACTGCTACATATACATCTGCGTTATGTCTATTTTTCCAACTCTCTCTCTCTCCTTAGCTTTCTCTCTAGCTTGCTCTCTCTCTCTCCTTTGCTCTCTGTCTGTCTGTCTGTCTGTCTGTCTGTCTGTCTGTCTGTCTGTCTGTCTGTCTGTCTGTCTGTCTGTCTGTCTCTCTGTCTCTCTCTCTCTCTCTCTCTCTCTCTCTCTCTGTCTCTCTCTCTGCGGCCTTCCTCCTCAGCCCCCTTGGGGGGGTTGGGGTTTTAGCCTCTACACCCGGAGGCTTTGGGATCCTGAGAAAGTTTGGCCTCTTCTTTCCTCTTCCCACCACTCTCTTTGTGCGAGGGTTCTGATTGGCCCACAGTGTGTGTGTGTGTGTGTGTTATGCCTCGTCGAAGGTCTCTCTGTTTTTCTGTGATAAGGCGAGAAGGTGCCTAACATTACCCTTTTTTTCCCTTTTGTTTTTCTTTTGCAGACCATTTGTCAGAAGACCCCTAAAGAGTCAGATCGATACGAGGAGTCTAAGAAGGCCCTGCAGGCCATCAGCAAGGTCCGCCTCAGTGTGTTCCCCAGTCTCCATGAACATCACAAACATACCAAATATGACCCCATCAACCAATCAAACCAAACATTAAAACTCTTTCAAGTAATACAATATGTGCTGTAACAGAATAATTTCCCCTAGGGGATTAATAAAGTTGTATCTATATATCTATCTATTTATTTCAAGAGGTTTCTCACTATATTTTAAATATTTTTAAAGAATATTGAATAGAAATGATCTCTGTCTGTCTCTCAGTGTAGCCAAACAAAACGACATTGAGATGATGTTTGTCTCTCCTTGACTGTTCTCTGCTGCCAGACGCCTTGAAGCAAACGCGGCTTGTTGTACACTTGGGGGTAACTGTAACTGTTTTGTCCTCAGGTGGTGAGGAACTGCAACGAAGGCGCCCGCACCATGGAGCGGACGGAGATGATGTATACCATCAACTCGCAGCTGGAGTTCAAGATCAAGGTAAGGCCCGGACCACGCCCTGCCACACCCGTCCACGCCGACTGGTCCGGTCGGTGCTTTCCCCCGCCTCATGTTTAGCTCCGAGCACCGAACCAGTCGGCAGTTGTCCTTGACAAGGTGACAAAGTGTGCGTCTGGTTGGCATGTGAAGCATTTTTCGTCCACAGACCCATGGAACACACTCAAGTAGATAAGACAGACACACCGTGGTCCCTAACTCGAATGCGCAACAAGAAAAAGTGTGTGTGTGTGTTTGTGTGTGTGTGTGTGTGTGTGTGTGTGGGTGTGTGTGTGTGTGTGTGTGTGTGTGTGTGTGTGTGTGTGTGTGTGTGTGTGTGTGTGTCCTTGCACGGAGTGTGGGAAAAAACTGTTTGCACATTTGGGGCTTCACAGATGTCCAATCGACAAACTTGGTCTGCATAGCCAGCTGTTCACACACACACACACACACACACACACACACACACACACACACACACACACACACACACACACACACACACACACACACACACACACACACACACACACACACACACACTCACACTCACACTCATAAAAACAGCTTATCAGCAAATTAAGGCCAATGCATCTTAGAATGTCTATAGTATCTAATATACCTCTCTCTCTCTCTCTCTCTCTCTCTCTCTCTCTCTCTCTCTCTCTCTCTCTCTCTGTCTCTGTCTCTGTCTCTGTCACTCTCTCTGTCTCTGTCTCTCTCTCTGTCTGTCTGTCTGTCTGTCTGTCTGTCTGTCTGTCTGTCTGTCTGTCTGTCTCTCTCTCTCTCTCTCTCTCTCTCTCTCTCTGTCTCTGTCTCTGTCTCTCTCTCTCTCTCTCACACTCTCTTTCTCTCTCTCTCTCACACTCTCTCTCTCTCACACTCTCTCTCTCTCTCTCTCTCTCTCTCTCTCTCTCTCTCTCTCTCTCTTCCCCCCCCCCCCCCAGCCGTTCCCCCTGGTGTCGTCGTCCCGCTGGATGGTGAAGCGAGGGGAGCTGACGGCGCTGGTGGAGGAGAACGGGATCTTCCTGAAGCGCACAGCCCGCACGCACGTCTACTTCTTCCTCTTCAACGACGTCCTCATCGTCACCCGCAAGAAGAGGTGAGGGGGCTCCCCTTCCACACACACTAACACACGCACACACACATTCTCATTCTCAATTCTATTAGGCACATTTTCTCTGACACAAACACACACGTTATGATGCAAACAAACACACACACATTTTCCTTTCTCTTACACCTAGTTTCTCTCACACAAACACACAAATGACTCATGCACATTCAAATAACTCACAAACAAACACTGTTGAGTCTAATTAACTCACCTGCGCTGACATGTTTCAAGTGTAAGTGGTTTTGTGTGTTTATGTGTGTGAACCACCCATATGATCAAGGTCAAAACGTGCGCACCGTGTCGTTGTTGATCGTCGTGTGTTAGCGTGTTCTGGGATGCTGTTCGCGTGATACTTCAACAATATCGTATGGTTCCGTTAAACCGGGCCATAGATCAGGATCTGACGGATCCCTGCTTGTTTTAGGGTGTAAATCAGACGGCTGTACACCTCTCATCTCGCACCAATCAAATCTGGTTTACCTGGTTCTTCCACCATTTGACATTTAGACTTACAAAACTTAACTCTAACAAGCTGGTGCCCTGTAACGCTTTTGGTGCTGCTGCTGTTGTTGTTTTTGTCCGTCCCATAGTAGACCTTTTGAATAAGTTCTGCTCATCATCAATCGCGGACCAGACGGTTTGTTTTTCCACAATTTCCCAATTTTTACAAGCAGCCGAACCGTTGGGAGAGTTGTGGAGCAATGTGGTTTTCATTTGGTGTGTGGGATTTTTTGTGGGTGTGCACCCGCAAAAAAGTCTGTTTATGTTTTTCAAAAGACCGCTTTCCCTCCGTTTGTGCCTGTCTGGAGCCTCCTCCTCCCGTTAGCAAGCTACTCAGAATTCCAAAGAATCATAAAAAACATTCCACATGACATTTTTCCGGGAATCTGATCTCGATCCGTAGTCTCTGGCTCAGTGGCACGCGTGTTTTTGGAAGCAGGATTTGATACAGGGTGTTCTCTCTCTCTCGGTGTGTGTCAGTGACAGTGTGTGTGTGTGTGTGTGTGTGTGTGTGTGTGTGTGTGTGTGTGTGTGTGTGTGTGTGTGTGTGTGTGTGTGTGTGTGTGTGTGTGTGTGTGTGTGAGCTTCCAGGGCTCTGGAACGAGAGAAGCTGGTATAATATTGGTTTGATCTGAGACTCTCGGGAGCGCTGCCACGGCACGCTACTCAATACCTCCAGTCCTCCGGCAGGAACCTAAACAAAACCAGCAGGGCCTCAGCGGGCCCCTGGGTCCCAGCCCTGCATGGGCTAAGGGGCCCCGGACCATTTGTTCACGCCTGCCATCCCCAGGGGTGTTAGGGGCGTGGCCGGGCACACTCCTATTCACACCTGCTGCTGCCAGCAACAACAAAAGGGACCGGATGCCAATCCCAATCCTATCGCTCTTTAATTCATTTCCTTTTGCGCGACTTTGAACGGGATATCAGATCCCGACCAAGGCCGTACCGTTAGCAGGGTTATTCAGCGACTATGAGGGGTGAACGCAGAGACCTCCTCCCGTGGTGTCACTCCTCTCAGGGTCCCTGGTTGTCGACGTTGAACAGAGCCCACCGAGGCGAGGTCATGTCCATATAACCTGGTCAAACAGTAGCCCAGACATGACACGCGTCCTCGGCTCGCTCCCGCGTGAAGGCCGCCCTACGCAGACTGGCTAACACTGGCGGTACACAGGGAGGGATGTGTGCCCGGGCTGAAGCCAGAGTCGGCAGAACACTTACGTAACCGTGACTACACACCAGCTGGCTTCCCTCTCGTCTTGGCTCTTCTTTTTCCATCTTTTATTTTTTCTGCCTCTGCCCGGCAGTTCTCTTTGATGCGAGCGCTCGTCTAACTACTATTGTTGAGGCAGGGTTTACATATCCGTCTGTCTGTCTCTCTCTCTCTGTCTCTGTTGTTATGTCTCTGTCTTTCTGTAGGCTCCATGGTCTCTTTCTGTCTCTCTGTCTCTGCCGCTGTTGTTATGTCTCACTGTCTCTCTGTATGCGCCTCAGTCTCTCTATCTGTCTCTCCCTCTCTCTCTGTCTCTCTGTATGCGCCTCAGTCTCTCTCTTTCTCTCTCTCTCTCTCTCTCTCTCTCTCTCTCTGTCTGTGCCTGAGCTTAGGAATTAATTGAGTGCTGAGGACCCACACACATTTCCTTCCTCCCTGTTCCAGCCTTATGTTTGTATTACTATGATCAACACTCCCTCTTTTGCCCAGGACACTGTGCTTTAGTGGTGTGCTTCTATATGTGTGTGTGTGTGTGTGTGTGTGTGTGTGTGTGTGTGTGTGTGTGTGTGTGTGTGTGTGTGTGTGTGTGTGTGTGTGTGTGTGTGTGTGTGTCTGTGGGGGGGGGGGGGGGGGAATGTGCTACTGGGAATGTGTGTCTGTGTGCTTAACTTTTAACTGGGATTACAAGAAGACACTTCCTGAGGAAAAAAGCCTCCGTACGGAAAACACCTCCCTATTCTGTCGGCTCAACAGCAGTTGTCCATCACAGCTATAGAGTAGATCATCTATACCTCCAACCGATACCGTCAGTATCCCCCTTCTGTGTGTCTTCTGAGATACCCTCCAGATACACAGCCCTCCACCCTCCCCACTCCACCGGCTGACCAAGAAACACGTATGGTAGATCCCCAGCCGGTTCCATTCCACTGAGACGTATCAATGGCATTCCAGACATTTCAGCTGCAGGGTGAAGGCAGAGCGTATCTGAGGAGGGAGAACAGACCTTTCTCCGGCCCACCGTGGCGGAGGGTGTGAGTGATCAGAGAGAGAGATGAGAGGAGACTGTTCAACTGAAGTTCAACTGTCATCATCTTGTTCTATAATCTATAATAAATAGATGGATAGATAGATATCTTTGTTCTCCCCTAAAAGACCCCAATGCTAAAGTTAATAAATTAATTTAACTGTTAAAAAATTGGGGTTGAATAGTTCTCCTTCTCTAGTGGCCTACTCTGTTGTTAACGCAGAGACCAAAAAATATATTCTCACTTACTCTCCGTAATAGCTTCAACTCGAATCATAGTTAAACTTTTGGTTCTTTCTTTATTCATCATTCCTTGATTTCATTTTCCGAAAAGCTTATATTTTTCTCCAGAAAGCGATATGAGCTCCTGGTTGATCTGAGGCCAGATCGTACGGACGTGGCTTCAGCTTTCAGTTTCTACTCTCCCTCTCCTTCATCTCCTTTCGCTCTCTGTTCTTCTTTTATCTCTGAATCAACAAGCTTAAGTCTGTCCGTACTCCCTGAGCTGGCTAGCTGTTCTCTGTTTTGGTGATGTTTATCTCCCTGTGTCTCCTCATGTCCCCCTACTCCTCAAGTGGAGGGGGGGGGGGGGGGCTAGATCAGAGATTAGAAGGCTTGGAGTTCGAGGAGACTTGAGGAGAACCTCCAACTGCCGTGGAATTCCTTCCCCTGACTGCTGACTGCAGGGCCACCAATCAGAGCTGATTTGCTGCCGCCATTGTTTTGAGGTGCCCTGTGTGTTTGTTTTGCGTTCCATTCCAGATGTCGCTGTGGGGGAGTAGATTACGGTGCTACCACTCAGTTTTGATAGCCGTGGCCAGTGTAACCGAACGCTTTAGGCTAACTCTCGTCGCTGTTTAGACAGCCTAAGCCTTTGTTTCAGGTGCGGTCTGTCTTGTGTTTTGTTAGCGTGCTACTTTCAGAGGCTAGTGACCGGGTACGTTTAGGTCAGGTGCGCAATGACCTAACTGCTGTTCCTGAGTCCCTGTGTTGGATAACGCAGACGGGCTCGAGCTAGGCTCCTGTGAACGAGAGCATGGTTTCTCCTGCAGATACAGTACAGGGATTACAGAGGCTGGGTGGGCGGGGCACTGGGGTTCAAATCAATCCCAGATGTCTCCTCACTATAACGGAGGGAGGCAAAGGGTCATGATGAGGCCCAGCTGCCCCATGGGAAATGTAGGCCAGGGCCCCTTTGGAATCCACTGGTTTCTTCTCTTCTTGTACTTTAATTGGCCTCCCTTTTTTGTCTTCTTTAAAACTTCCTGCACGATGTCCAACACATCGACACAGAGTTCAGTGCTCAGTGCAGTGACTTCAGATTCGCTGTGTGGTGCTCTGCAGACGACGGAGGCTCCGATGAGATTAGATAGCACCTCATTAAGCACCCGGGGAACTCGGGCTGTTATACTTACACTCATTAAAAACGTGGACAAAAAGTCCAGAGTCCAACGTTTTTAGAGGCATCCAAAAGGCAAAAGTACTATTAAACCACTTGGTTCATCGACATGCAGTGATACCAGGTGTGATTAGTAATTCAACTTAAATTATTTCACGAAGATCTATGGTGTCTTTGCTCCCTTATTCATCATCCATACAGTGGATGCATATGTGAGCAATTGAACTGCAACTCCATGGAAGGCAGTTAATTCCTTGGCATCGGCCTACAAACATTACCCCAGTAGTGTCTGTCAGTGAGCATCAGCCTTGATGCATTCACAATACCCTACATTACCGCAGTACGTCTCTCCGTGTCTGTATGTTAGCGAGGAGAGCTACTGGGTTTCAGTCTTGATGCATTCCCAGTACCCTACATTAACCCAGTACGTCTCTCCCTCTGTCTTTCAGCGAGGAGAGCTACACGGTGATCGACTACGCACTGAGGGACCAGATCTCGGTGGGCCCCAGCCAGGCGGAGGACCACAACCTGTCCCCTGTGCGGACCACCTCAAGCATGCTGAGCTCCCGGCAGAGCGGCGCCTGCCACCTCTTCCGCCTGCGTTTCCGTAGCAACCACTCGGGCGACAAGGTGCCCATGGTCCTGGGGGTGGAGTCGATGTGAGTGCTTTGGTTGTCACAAGTGGAATGAGTGTCGATTGCTCTCTCTCTCTCTCTCTCTCTCTCTCTCTCTCTCTCTCTCTCTCTCTCTCTCTCTCTCTCTCTCTCTCTCTCTCTCTCTCTCTCTCTCTCTCTCTCTCTCTCTCTCTCTCTCTCTCTCTCTCTCTGCTCCATCTCACCTCCTTCTCGCCAAACCACAGAACGCCTCCATGAAGAATCACCTCTATTTATCTTGCCCCCCCCCCCCCCCCTCTACCCAGAACACAGAAAACTTTTATTTTGAAGTTGCATAAAAAAAATCCGCCCCACCTGGGCTCCTGTTCCTCCGGCCTTATTGTTACTGCTCTGCCTCACACACACTCATTAGTGAGTCGCAGGAGTATTGCGTTTCGTCTTTCATCGGAAGGCCCGGGCTCCGAGCCGCTCTCCTTCCCCCCCCTCTAATTGGTAGCCCGGGCTTTTAAAATGTTGGTTATGGAGGAAGCAGAGGCTTATTGCGGCGGCATTCATCACTCTTTGAACACAGAGTGTACATAAAGGCAGACCGAGGTGTCGTCGGACGTGATGGATGTGCCCGGGGAGGACGGCGAGGTTTTATCTGTGTGGTTGTAGTTCTGTTGGTTTATGGAGACGTGTGGAAGCGTCCTGTGGGTCTGAGTGCACACAGCGGAGGTCGGGTTTAGCTGGCTTCTATCGGCTGTGGTGGAAACACTTTTGCTGGGAAATGCAGATCCCTGAGTCACAATAATGGCAAGGTCCCTGGAATGCTGTAGTTAAGAGCGATGCAGACAGACATACAGACAGACACACAGATACACAGTTACACACACTCTCTCTCTTCCTTCCTTCCTCTCTCTCACACTCACACACACACAAACACACACACACACACGCACCTACAGGGATCTTGTTGAACTTCACCCCGGTCTGTTTGTCTTGCGTATTTGTAAATGAAAAGGACTCATGCGGCTGCATTTGCTCGCGCTTAAGAAAACACAGAGGTACGTTCATATAGTGCTCCCTCAGGATTGTTTTCTGGGGAGGATTTAGAGAAAGCTCACAGAGAGAGGAGAGCGAGAGACCGGTTCCTCCTCATTCCTACCCGCCATCTGCCCTGTGCTTGTGACGCACCTCTCAGCAGCCCGCCATTTCTGCTCCTCTACTACTGCTAGTCATGAGTCAGTGTATGTTTTCCATACATATATATAGATAGTTATAGTTATAGCTGTAGTCATATATAGATGTATAGGGTTATAGATAGATGGATATACATATTTCTGTATTTTTCTACAATTTTTTTAAATATATATATATAAGTGTTTATGTTTTGCTCTTTGTTTGCATTAAGTTCCTTAGCAACATGTCTTCTATCTTATGTCTGGATGAATATTGAAGGCGTGCCACCCCGCTACTTGTAGCACTACTTGCGGTAATGGGATGATGTAATGCTGCAGGATGTTTTGAAGCTGCACTGATCAACTGGTCGGCTATTTATCAATGTGGGGCTCTGAGTGGGGAACAAGCAATGGGAGATGTGGCTGTTTACTGACTGATCTGGCAGAAAATAGCCCCCTGACTCTTACACACACACACACACACACACACACACACACACACACACACAGGGGGGCTCCCCCTCAAGATGCTGCTGTCATGGAAACTCCCCAGACTCCATAATTTAGGACGCCTTGCTTCGGGCCCCTTGATAAAATTGTGTGTGTGTGTGTGTGTATAAGGGGGGGGGGGGGGGGGGAAGAGTGTGCTCCCACTGTAGACCTGAATGAGCGGACAAGAGGAACCCCCACCCTCAGCAACTCTTCCATTGTGAAAATCGGTGGTTAGAAATCGTTGACGCAGTTGCCTAGCAGCGGCTCATTGTTTAAACGGGCCCCTTCTCCCCCCATTGCCCCCTCCCGACCGTGTACCCTAGTTTCTCCATTATCCCGGACCTGTGTGTCATCCCCCTGGACCACAGTTGGTGGGTCGGCTTGGTGGCTCAGTGTTGCTCACCGCGGCCCTGTGTCCTCTTCCTTTAACCGCGTCCACGTCCAGAGCTAATGTAACACGACGTGTGCAAGGAGACCCCCCATACTCCTCACCATGCTCTCATCCGTCAGCTGTTCCTCAGCAGAGCCCGACAAAAAGGTGGATTAAAGGAAGATTTACTCGGCCCAAAAGGACTGTAACAGGAAACGGGTATCATGTGTGAAACGCGTGTCAATTTCACAGTTTCGGTCGCAGTTTCGCGATCACTGCGAGGCAAATATGCAGACAAACGCTGGAGTCAGATCCTGTCAAAGTGACTTCTTCTCCCACTTTACTGTTTCCTGCTCCCCCCTCCCTCCTCCCAAACGGATCCCTCCAGGATTAATGCCATCCTATGTTATTTAATTCCCCCCCCCGGCAGCTGCTTCGGAGAGAGGACTGTGGGAGGTCTGGGGGCAGGGCGCGCGGGGCGCTAGGGACGGCTAGCTCCGTTTGTTAGCGGTTGGTTAGCGCCAGTGGTGATGTCATGTGTGAGGATGTGGAGACAGAGAGGGCAGCTGGAGTGGAGATGGCACAAGGATCCCTGTGTGGAAGTCAGACACATTCGCAGACAAAACACACAAAAAAATACAACCACTGGCAGCAGAGAGCCAGCGGGAACGGCTGAGGCCCTCATCCTGTGTGTGTGTCCTCCTGACACTAACCTGTCTGTACATGATCAGCCAAATGAAAAATTTTGACATTTGACAGGAATTGAAGTGAGTGAGTGAGTGAGTGAGTGAGTGAGTGAGTGAGTGAGTGAGTGAGTGAGTGAGTGAGTGAGAGAGAGTGAGAGAGAGTGAGAGAGAGAGAGAGAGAGAGAGAGAGAGAGAGAGAGAGAGAGAGAGAGAGAGAGAGAGAGAGAGAGAGAGAGAGAGAGAGAGAGAGGACTCCCCCCCGCCCCTGACGTGATGTCCTGTCCGGCCAGTCAATGAATGGCTCTTCTCTATTCAGAGAACATTGCTGCCACAGACGTTTTGCAGCAAAACAACCTCAGTCAGTCAGTCAGTAACGCGGCCGTTATGGGCAGCAGCAGCGGTTACGTAACATCCCCAAGCCCAGACGAGACGTTTGTGAGACATATCAACTGAAATACACAAACAATAGTATTCATTTCCACAAACAATCTTCCATGGTACTCTTGGTACGCTGTTGTGTTTACTACTGGGCGACGGGAGTACCGTAGTTTGGATGGCTTCGGTCCATTGTTAGCCATTGTTTGAGGTGTTTTTGTTTGTTTTGCTACTATGCTAATCCCGGGGCTTGTGAGAGAGCGAAGACTCCGGTTTCAGTAGTCTCTTCCCAGGCGCTTTATCCCCCACACTGGTCAGAGAATAGGCCCGAGGTTCTTGTGGATCAGAACAACAACCCCGGCCTTTAAGTTCGGTTGAAGAGGAAGGCGTAAAACACGTTGTCGACACGACAGCAGCGAAGGGTTTGCGGGAAGCTGCGTCGCCATGGCAACCGGTGGCCTGGAAGCGAGGTCGTGGACGTTTTTGGCAGACGAGGGCAGGGAAGATCAGGAGCAAAGTGTCACTCGGATCCTTGGCCGTGTCACCGTGGTTTCACACTTCATTTCACCCCTTCTCGCAGAGAACCGGAGCATTCAAGAATCTTTGAGACAGGCACTTGGGCCTGTGTCAAAGGTGCTTGAATGCTCCAGTTCTGTGCCTGCCACCGAGAGACTGAGCTAAATAGGCCTCTTTTTACGTTTTAAAAGGTGGGAAGGGGGGCACTATTTGCGTGCCTGAATGTGTACACATGCACTATTCACACACGTCTGCATGTGTACACATGAAAACAGGATGCACACACACACACACACACACACACACACACACACATCTAGGGAGGCTTTTTCACCACGGGAGAGTTTTGGTATGTGCCATCGAAGACATCTCGGTGACACTTGTGCATGCCTGTGTGTGTCTGTGAGTGTGTGAGAGGTTTAGTGTGCATCCTGATGTCATGGCAAATGGTGTGAGAGAGTGTCACTATAGACTGATACAGTGCCTCAGCTGTTGTCTCCCAGCGTGGGAATGGAGACAGGTACTATCTCCATGGTGCGTATGTGATACGCACAGATATACAATGTTTGGCTGCAGCTGTCAAAAGGGAGACATTTGTTAAAGAGGCGTGTGTGTGTGTGTGTGTGTGTGTGTGTGTGTGTGTGTGTGTGTGTGTGTGTGTGTGTGTGTGTGTGTGTGTGTGTGTGTGTGTGTGTGTGTGTGTGTGTGTGTGTGTGTGTGTGTGTGTTGTACTTGAGTGTATTACAGATTCATGAGGTTGAGGCTTAAGGGTTCAGGTAATGATAAGGTGTTTAAGTGTCTGTGACCCCACTGTTTCAGTTGGAGCTCTATGAAGGAGGGGGTTGTGTAATGACCCACAGCAACTTTTTGATACTTTTTTAGCACCGTTGTTTATGATGAGTGACGTTGGCTGTGAACTACGCCACACACCATGGCGTCATACTGAGAGTTTACCCATAATCAGATGCAGAGATGACCCAAAAATGAACCACAACTAACGCAGAGCTCCAGAAAACCACACACAATTTTGGGTTGCACTACAAGTGTCTGAGAAGCTTAACCCTCTCTCGGACGCTGCCTATACAGAGCCTGCTCTCCGGGGCTTTAGCTAGATGCTATTTCAACTTGTGCTACCACGTTGTCTGGGGAGCTGGGGAGAGGCTAGACCAATTCAAGCTGCAACTCCTCTCTTAAAGTGGACCAATAAACAATACTAACGGAATCCACTCTCAGTTTGTCAGTGAGTAAAAGGCTTGTATACACGAGATCCCTGATGCTATGCAGCACAGTAGACTCTTTCAGAAAAAAACAAACAAAGTTGGATGTGGTTTTTGATTGTGCAGTTCTTAGACCAATTACATTTCTCCTTGGGCACATCCTGTCCGTGCTGGTTAAGTTGTCCTTTGAACCGACAAACTGCCATCCCCATCAGCAGCACATCAAACAACTCTGTCAAACACAATAGACAAAACAAAGGGATGACTCTCTTTTTCGATTTATTAGTATTTTAGGAATACCTCAAAGGAATACCTCAATGCACTGCCATATTGATCCATGCATTCTCGGCTTCTCGGTTCAGCGAGTCCAACTCCGTCCGTGACGCTGATGTCGTGCAGCCTTATTCAACTCCATAATGACCGCTCACGGTGAGCGGTGGTGGGTCCATTGTGAGCGCCGCTGACTGGGGACTTATGTTTACGGTTGAGGAGCTCAGTTCGGTACCGCGGCAGAGGAGGAACACAATGACTGAGCGCTGACTCATCAACTCATTTGGCCACTTCAAAGGCCCCGTTAGGAAGTGCGGCAACAATGCCCGTCCCCGGCTGCGTGTGTTTGTGTGTGCACTCGCTCCCCGTCCATCTGCCCCGTGTGGGCCTGTGGCGATGAGTCACGACTAGGGGTGATAAGCTCCCCTCACCCCCACCGTTCTCCCCCTCCTCCTCCATCACTACCGTGAGCAGGTGTAGCGGAAGGAGGCCGAACCAAGTGGAATCCGATCTCCTCACCTCCACCCTTTCCCTCACACACACTCTCACAGACATTTGCATACATACACACACACACACACACACACACACACATACACACAAAGGCTAGAGCAGGTCTATTCCGCACAGAGAGACGCTCTTTGTCCCTCCTGTGCGGCTGAGTTCTTTGGGGCTCAGAGCACACCTCTGTTCTCTGCTGGAGAACAAACAAGAGGGGGGGGGGGACGACGACACCAGATACTCCCAGGGCAAATGAACCACCCATTTGTCCTGTTCCCAGAACATCTACGGTCTACCTCTCTCCCTCTGTTTCCTTTCTTCTCTTGCTTTCTTTCTTCTTCTCCTTCTATCACTCTTCGTGCCGTTTCTCTTTCGTCTCTGAGCCGTTCTTACGTGCATGGCGGCCTGTGTTGTTGTATTTGTGATTTACTGGACCTGCTCTGTGTCTGTTGGAATCTGCCAAGTCTACAGTAGAAAAATGTACTGTAGACTGACCTGAAGTGTAAACAAGTGTCTGTGCGTTTGTCAGAGTTGTTGTGAGACGCAATAAAGCTTTCCAATGTGTCAAAGCCCTTTACAGCTTCCCAAACAGGTACTGAATGTCATGCGTGTGTTTGTGTGTTGTAGGAATGAACGTGCTCGCTGGATAAGCGCTCTGGGCCAGAACAACAACAATAACAAGAACCAGGACAGAAGTAGTGAGTACACCCGTTACCCGTCTAAAGATCCTCCTCTAAGCCTGTGGCGCCATCTAGTGGCAATCAAAGACATTACCTTAAAATGTCTTTGAACTTGATGCCTTAACATACATTTTTTCTCAATGTTCTGTGTAAGTTTATATTTTAAATAACCACATTTCAGTTAAAGGGATGTCCACCAGGAATGATACCTGGTGTAATTTTAACCAGGAGGTTAACCTGGTGTCATGTTGACCCAGGAGGTTAACCTCGTGTCGTATTGAGGCTAACCTTGTTTCGCGCTGAGGCTAACCTTGTGACGTGTTGAGGCTAACCTTGTGTCGTATTGAGGCTAACCTTGTTTCGCGCTGAGGCTAACCTTGTGTCGTATTGAGGCTAACCTTGTGATGTGCTGAGGCTAACCTTGTGATGTGCTGAGGCTAACCTTGTGATGTGCTGAGGCTAACCTTGTGTCGTGTTGCTCCAGACGCCATGCAGGTGGAGGTGAGCCGGACGTACACGGCCAAGCAGCCAGACGAGCTGTCCCTGCAGGTGGCCGACGTGGTGCTGGTGTCCGAGACGGTGGAGGACGGTACGTCCACACGCTCGGTCGCACTCACACCTTGACTTAGCACCTGGATGTCACCTCTGATACGAGTCTCACCTTCCATTATGTTCACAGCACACCTCACCTTGACCCAGTGGAAGCTCAGTCCTCAACTTATTATACTTTGTTTGCTGTGTAGTCATTGTAGGGAAAGTTAACTATAGCCACGTGTATTTTGATACAGGTCATTAAAGGGGCAATATTATGCCACCAGGTGTGAGTCGACCTAGATCTATGATGGATAGATCGGTCCACCTGCCTACCCAGAGGACTGTAGCAGATGGTGCCCATCTATCCATCACACATCTAGGTGGACACGCCTACTTGTGATGTCACTAAAACACAGGGAAAAAAGGCAGTTTCAAACGGCTTGTGATGGTAATCACACTCACACCTGGTGGCATTATATTAGCACTTCAATGAGCAGCCCAGGATAGGGGTCTTGCCGAAGGATGACTGCTGACTTTGCCGTTCGAACCCACTACCCTTCGGCTGGGATTCAAAAGTTGAATAATGATGATGCAATAGAAGAGATTAAGACTGCGGAAAAGCTCGGCAATACAAAGACTACAATAAGGATGATTGACATAAGAGTTATCGGTCTAAATGGCATCCGCCATGAAAGCACAGACACGGAACCTGTTGCTCCCGGTGGATACATGTTCCCCTTTATGTCCAGCGGACCTCATTGATGTAGAAAGGCCTCAGCAGATCACACAGATCGTGGCTCATCAGAACAAATGAAACAGCCAAACCGACGACTCAAACTGAGCTTCGGCGACATTTCAATGGCTTCTCTCATCTCCATCTCTCTCTCTCTCAGGTTGGTACGAGGGCGAGCGACTGCGCGACGGGGAGAGAGGGTGGTTCCTGGCCGAGTGTGCCGAGCCAATCACGTGCCAGGCCACCATTGAGCGCAACATGCAGCGCATGGACCGCCTGCAGGGTCTGGAGACCAACGTCTGAGGAGGCTTGACGCCACAAACACTCTTCTCTCTTTGGGTCGAACCAACACTCCGCTTCCCTGAGGGGGACAGGTGGTCCCTGAATCCCATCATTGACTTGTCCATAAGCAACACACAAATCTAATAACCCTTTTATTGTTTTACCTTCATAATGGAATAACAAACCAGTGGCTTTACGAGAGACCTCTGCACTAGGGACGCTGGGAGGCCTGTGATTCGCTGATTACAACAAGCCAACACTGGCTTGATCTTGATGTCAACAACAGACTGCTGGTTCACCTCCCTCCGTTTGCTTGCTCTGTGTTTCACGAGCGAGTAACATTCAGACAAACACGGGTTACGGATGCTGACCCAGTCACCCACTGACCCGTGAGTCTGCAGATGGGAGCTTTGGAAAGCCAGATCCACTCTGTTCCTTTATACACTCGCTGGCCTGGGATAAAGTGGTGCATGGATCGCAAAGTCCCTCTCTCGTCGCCTTCCGAGGAACGACAACAATGAGGGCTTGATTTAGATAATTGTAAAGGTTAAAACACGTTTTAGAAACAAGTGTGCGCCAGAAATTGGGTAGAGTGTTCCCCGCCCGGTAAATCGTTGAAATTATTATTTCATTACCATTATCTGAAAATCTATGGCAATGCTGACAGTGAAAGGAATCTAAACCAATTCCCTTAAATAGAGCATTTGTGCAACGCAGGACAAATGATGTTCTGCAGGAAAAGCAGCTTTCCTCTGTTGAAACCGAGATGGAAAAGATCCAACAACCACTATGATGTTGTGAAATTAATTAAATGTGATTTGTAAATGGAAATGAACTCATTACCATGTAAAGCACTTTTTTGTAAATACTTACTATATAGTTAATACTATATCTTCTGGGCTAGTTGAGAGACTCGTATAATATTCCACATCCACACTAATGAAGAGGGATGATGCGTTTTGGAATCTGTCTTCCCCGTACTGTGATGTCACCGTTCTGTTTTAAACGCTAACTACAGGTGTATCCGTTGTATATAACCTTTATTTTGACCCGGCCTGTTTATACTTTGACTCGCAATGCTGAAAGAGTAAATATGTATATAATGTGTTACAAGTAAGATAAAACTATGTAAAACTGTCGTGTCTTTCTCCTATCCAGCATGTGTTCAAATCTGATCATTCACGGCAAGCCATCTTCTAGATAGTTTACACAGGGAATTGTCCCCCTGAAGATCACGCCACTAAAGAATATCAAACAGACATTAGGTGCAATGCCCTGCATGGGGTAGGACAGACATCCGCCCATATTTTAATATTAAACCCTCTTTGTAAGCTAACTCAGGGAAACCACACTACAGACACTCGCATCTGCAATATTCTCTCCTGTAAGGTATAACCTCATCTCCTCCACAGGTGTCGGCTCCTCTCCCTGTTCCCTTGTAAATCACTGTCGATATGTATACCAAAACGAAAAAAGACGCATTAACATGCATGACGATCTATATGAATACAGATGTATATTGTAGAGGCCTGTGATTATGAAATGCTTCAAAGTTCAGGTTTTTAATCTCTACCCTCCTTGGTGATTAAAAGTGAAATCGCATACAGCCTGCGCGTGTCTTTGTCTCGCTGATCTGTTCATCCCAGAGAACAAGTCCTCTGTATCAACCGTTTACCAAGTGTTCTCCGCTGGGAACGATGAACAGGTGGTCGGGACGTCCCCGTCTCCGAGCCGTTCATCCCTCAGGCTGTCTGCTACCTTCTGCCCGTGTCCTCCCCGTCCTCGTCTGGTTCTAATGAGCTCACGTGAAGTCAAGGTACTCTGAGCTCTCCTTTATTGCCAAACACATTAAATTCAACACTGTTGGGAGGGGGGGGGGGGGGGGGGGGACTACAAATAAAAGTTGGAGGCCCTACCTAAATAATGCAGCAGGCTATAGTTTTATTACAACAAAATGGTCCTCGAAGGTTACAATAAGTGTGGATTGTTCATTGAACAGCGGAGCTGTTCTTCTCACCTCTATATACGCCCCGATTGGACCTCAGTCAGCGGCCCACGGTTCCTCCCGTGCCAGGAGAAAACGAGCACTAAACATGAAATATAGTCTTGGTATAAATAAACCCTAACAGGATTTGTTAATCGTGCACCTCGGACGGCGGGACCTTTCCCCGTCGCTTCACATCCATCCCTGGAGCCTCCAGACAGAGGAACGGAGGAGAAGGAGGGAAGGGGACACCGTGACGTCGGGCGCCTGTCCCACATCCATCCCCGGCCTCTCCAGCCAGAGTAACGCAGGAGGAGGGAGGGCGACACCGGGGGCCTGTCTTCACACGCCCCTAATCGTCATCGTCGTCGTCATCGTCGTCTTTGAAGACGAGACGTGGTCCTCTGGGTGCATTGCCCAACCGGCGGTTGTAGCCGTCGGCCTTGTAGCCCGATCGTTCCGCTTGGTAGCCGGCCCCGCCCCCTTGGTAGCCGGCCCCGCCCCCTTGGTAGCCGGCCCCGCCCCCTTGGTAGCCGGCCCCGCCCCCATGGTAGCCCGAGCGCTCCGCCTGGTAGCCCGAGCGCTCCGCCTGGTAGCCGTCAGCCTGGTAGCCGGACCCCTCTCCCTGGTAGCCCCCCGTAGCCCCCTTCTCCTGGGTGGTGATGAGGTCTATGATGGCCGTGATGACGGCGCAGTCCTTGGACTCCCGGTTGTTCCAGTCCACCGGGGCCGGGTTGCGGATCTTCTCCTCCAGCAGGACGTCCAGCTCCCTCTTAAGACTCTGTGCGGGACACGACGTTCAACATGAGAAGCTTTGTTTAGAACAAGCCCCTTACAGACGAGTGATGCTCCAACGGGGAGGAAATTCACCAAACAAGAACCGAGAACCAGAGATGGGGAGAAGGGGGCAGCGAGAGAGAGAGGCTTTAAACAGAGACAGCCATGAACAACAAAGAGACTTAACCATGTGCTCGTTAATCGTGTTTTATTACCTTGACCAGGTGGGCGATGCGCTCCGGGGACCGGAACACGATCCACTGGTCCACGGCGATGGTCTCCTGGCCCTCGTCCTTCTGGATGGAGACGTTGCCGCCGAAGAAGAGCAGCGAGAACGGGGACACCTCCGTACAGTCGTACAGGAAGATCTGAGCGGCGGAGAGACACACTAGGTCAGCGAGGCACTGGTACGCTCACGATATGATACGTGAGACATGGCCCATGATACCGATAATATCACCATACAGCGATTTTGCGCAATATATCGTTAGTCAATCCTATAACGATACATCACAAAATATGTCTAACTATGAATGCAAAATGACGTTAAAAGGTGAAGTGCTGGATTTCGGTCTCGTCTTTGGCTGGTTAACTTCCATTTAATTCTCCCTCATTTATGTGTTGAGCTAGACTGGATAGCCCCGCCCATTCTGCCGGCGATTTTAGTTCGCCCTGCAGAAGGGTCTGATTAGCGGACGCCATGTTTGAGATCTCCAAAGAGCACATGATGATGGCCTGCGTGGTGTAGGGGGGGGTGGGGGGGGGGGGGTGTGTGTGTGTGTGTGTGTGTGTGTGTGTGTGTGTGTGTGTGTGTGTGTGTGTGTGTGTGTGTGTGTGTGTGTGTGTGTGTGTGTGTGTGTGTGTGAGAGAGAGAGAGAGAGAGAGGGGTATCCATCTTGCCCTTCTCTGCAAAGTAAAAGTTGAATTTGTCATGTTGTCAATCCCTTTCTTCCGTTTAGTGTTCCTTCTCCGCTGACGGGGGCACTGAAGCCTGAAATCAGTTTGGGGTGGTAGAGTTTCTTGGTTCTGCACCTTGTCGTCTTAAACTGGATGTGTTGAAACAGATGAGGCTGCGTGATGAGTGTGAACCACACACGCATCTATGCACACACACACACACACACACACCCACACACACTAAACGGTCAGCAGCCACAAAAGCCTCAGGTTTTGAGGTCAGCCAGTCTGTGCCGGGACAGCTTTGGTGGTGGGGGGCAGATGAAGGGGGGGACAGGTGGGGAGTGGGGGTCAGCAGAGAGGGTTCGTGTTCCCATCAATATGCAATGGTAAGGAAAACAAGTGCACCACAAGAGATCCAGCACTCAGTTCCATTCTAAACTTCATCTATTGTGGTAACCCCTTATCCTTATGGATTCTCCGATCATGAGCGTCGGTCAAATTGTTCATTTCTACTCTACTTTTTTACTCCAAATGTGCGAGACATTCACAGGGAGCAGGAAGCGCAGACGGAGAGTGATGTGTCTCGGAATATCAAACGACAAAAAAGAAAAGTCTTACCAAATAAAGTGGGAGTGTGAATAAAGTGCCAGAGATGGCAGGCAAAAAGAGTGAGAGAGAGGGCGAGCTAGAGAAAGGGCAACAGTCACGGAGAGGCACAGACGGCTTTGTCCCGTCTCTCTCGTTGCATTGTGTCTGGCTACGGCGCCGGTTTGAAGCTCGGAAGCTTTGAAGTGCTTTAGAGACGAGTTGAAAGGCAGCCTTTTGATTAAATATTCATCAGCTCTAAAGACTGCATGAAGCCCGTTGGCAACCTTTCACCAATCGTCTCACTGTGCACGTACACGCACGCACGCGCAAGCACACACACACACACACCAATGACAGACACACGCACAGGGTCCTCAAAATTTTTGTTGATCACTTCGGAAGAGGCTAGTTATTGTTTATGCTCCAAGGGCTGCAATTTGACCTAATTGTAGATGATTACGTTATACTGGCAATACAAATATCTTCCTGAAAAAAAGATTAGAAAATATAGACTGGTCACCATGACAACGTGCATATAGGAGGGTGTGAGAAGGCCGAGGACCACACACACACACACACAGGCTTCCTCCCACGCACATGCATGCGAGCACACACACGGTTGCACACCGCCCTCAACAAACGGCGGGACTTACACTGGTGGTCCTCATCTTGAGGTGGTACACGAGCCAGGTGTAGTTGAACTGGTTCTCCTCTGCGTTCACCGACTTGGGGTGGATGACCACCTTGCCGTCAGCCTGGGTGTAGACCTTGGACCTGCAACAGGGGTAGCTACGGGTCAGCCTGTGTGTGGATGGTCACCGTGTTATTTAAAGATCCATTTCTGCTCTATTTCAGACAGAGGAAACTCTGAACTGATGAATGCGTGGTTGGGGCGCGAGCAGACACGCATCCCTAAACAACCCTTAAGGCAGCCCTCAGTCACTGTCACTTTGTCTACAGCCTCACAGCCTCCGTGAACAATGAGGGCACTAACTGATGGATGGATAGAATATATATCATTAGCTGCAGAAAGCGTCTGATTTACTGATCTGATCTGAGCACCAGGTTCTAAGTCTTAGTAATGAATCCCACAATGCAATGCAAGAATATAAAAAAGCGTCCGCTGCGACTGTCAGAACAACAAGAACAAAAGGAAACAAAATGACTACAAAAAATGATGCAAATAAACAAAGATGGGGAAAGGAAAAAAGACGAATCAACCGGGTGAGTGAGCGATCCTCTCTTGCGCACAACAACAGCGTTGACAGCTGCCTGAGACGACGGCTCGAGGACAGACGCATTGATCTTCAGGTGCAAAGACGAGATGCATGATAAAAAAAAGAGGTGCCAAAGCTGCAGGTGATTTTCATAGGACTGAGTCTGTGTGAAAAGGCTGATAAGTGGGACCCATGATTGCCCCTTGAGTGTCTGTCTGTCTGTCTGTCTGCCTGCCTGCCTGCCTGCCTGTCTGTCTGCCTGTCTGCCTGTCTGCCCACTCCATCCTCTGTTCCCATGGTGTCGCTGTAGCCGGCGTAATTTACATTTACATTTTGGGCATTTAGCAGACGCTTTTATCCAAAGCGACTTACAATAAGTACATTTGTCATAAGAAGTGCAACAATATATCGCTGTCGGTACAGTAAGGATGTTCATAGAACCAAGTGCATGTACAACAATCGCTAGGTTAACCAATTCCCGTGTTACAGCAATGATAGCAGCTACTGCAGTTGCTACACAGTTAAGTACTATAATACAATACAACACAATACAATACAATGTACAATGGTGGCCAGAAGGGGGAGGGTGGCTATGCAGAGTCGAGGTGGACTCTGAACAGGTGAGTCTTGAGCCTTTTTCGGAAGATACTGAGCGACTCTGCGGTCCTGAGAACGGCAGGGAATTCGTTCCACCACTGAGGTCCCAAAACCGAGAAAAGTTGTGACTTTGCTGATCGACCTTTGCTAGCTCTTAGCGATGGCGGTACCAGACGTCCAGCTGAGGTAGTTGAGCGGAGGGATCAAGCTGGGGTGTGTGGCTTTACCGATGCTTGGAGGTAGGCAGGGGCAGTTCCATCGAATGCCTTGTATGCCAGTACCATCGTTTTAAATTTGATGCGAGCTCCTACAGGGAGCCAGTGGAGGTCCAGAAGAGGGGAGTCACATGATAATCTTAATCTGCCCCGCCACGCGGCCTCACCCTTTCCACTTCTTGCTGTGCGAGGGCTTGATCATCGCCACCTTGGGGTAGAGTCCGGCCACGATCACCGCCTTCATCAGCTTCTCGTTTTCTACCAGACACACCGACAAACACAGAAGAGCAAAGTTAAACAACCACGAAACAAGACTTGTCGCCAGCTCGGCGGTGGAACAAACTGCCAGGGTAATCCCAGCACCGCTGTCTCAGGTAGCACCACAGATGCAATCAAAACATGCCTGGACTCTTCGTTCCCCAGTAATTATGTCTCCATTTCATCCTCCAAGAGGAAAAATGCGACAAAATTACCAACGGCAAAGCTCGTTCCTCAACATGATATCACTGGATACTGTGCTTTCCTAACCAATGGCCACTCAAAGGCTTTTATGTACAATATTGACGTTCACCCATTCATACACACATTCACACCCCGACGGCGGTGTCAACCGCGCAAGGCGACAACCAGCCCGTCGGGAGCAGTTAGGGTGAGGTGCCTTGCTCAGGGACACCTCGACACTCCGTGAGGAGGAGCCGGAGATCGAACCAGGGACCTTACAGTTACCAGCCAACCCGCTCTACCTCCTGAGCCCCATGCCTCCCCGTATAAGCCGCTGCCTTCCTACGGGCCGACCGGCCTCCACCCACCAGAGTTGACGTTGGCCTTGGGGTCTTTGGGGTCCTTGCTGCTGACGAAGCCCACCTTCATCAGGTGCTCGGCGAACTGGCCCTTCATGTTGTGCAGCATCTGGAACAAGAGATTTACCTTTACATTCACATTTAGGGCCTTGAGCAGACGCTTTTATCAAAAGCAACTTAGATTAAGTACATTACAATTGCAATTGAAGGACTAACATTTGTTAGGTTAACCCATTCCCTGTGTACAACAAAGATAGCTAGGATCAGACGCTATACAATGCCAAGTACTATTTTAAGTTAGGACGTAGGACGTACAACATACAATAAGTGTGTACATTAAGTGCCAGGACATACAACATACCATAAATGTGTGAAAAGTGCGCCGATGCAGAGTCGAACTCTAAACAAGTGAGTCTTGAGTCTTCTGCGGAAGATGGAGAGCAACTCTGCTGCGATGATTTTATGCACGCTATGCAGGTGCCTCCGAATTTATCTGATTATCAGTGCTAGCAAGGCCAAGAAGATCCCCCCCCCCCCCCCCCAACCCCTGAGCTTGGCTTTCACAGCCATCTTTGATTGCAACTCGCAAGGCAGATGTGATCAAACCAAATCACTTTTAGATTGGATGGAGCAACACCAAACCTGGTGGGAAAGTGATGATATTATCCAAGGAATTCGACGCGCCTTGATTGATATATATTATTTTCGCTTAACCGAAGCAACTAAAACAGAGTGAATAAAACATTTCCAGGGTGAATCATAACATACTGCATAATGTATGAGGCAGAAATAGCAGATATCTCAATAAACATAAATACACGTAGCTTCAGCATTAGCCTAGCGTAGGCTACCATAGCCTATCCTAGCAGAGCCACTCACCTGTAGTGTGTTGGCGGACAAGAAGTTTTCCCAGCAAAACTCCCGCTCGTACCTTTGGCCACGCCGCTTGGCTTCCTCCCAGCCCTGACCCAATCACAAAGCACGATTCAGCACCATCAGGACA
Source organism: Gadus morhua (assembly GCF_902167405.1). Lineage (NCBI taxonomy): Eukaryota > Metazoa > Chordata > Actinopteri > Gadiformes > Gadidae > Gadus > Gadus morhua. The sequence goes on from NC_044063.1 coordinate 11,707,167, forward strand.
GGGTCACGTTATTACCGTATGACTGCTTCAGCGGAGTGGCGGCTAGAGACGGACATCTTTACCTGGACGGCGTTCACGATGGTGAGGTGGTCACTCTTGGAGTTCCGGGACAGGGTCCTCCGTTTCATGTCGGCCATCTTCTCTTTGCCCTGGAATACCGGACGGACAGAGAAACACATGAAGTTCAAGGATAGGGAATTTGCAGATCACACTGGGGGCTATCTTGCATCCGGCGTTCTCCTCCCTCCTACGCCACGCGTCGGTAAATTAGGGAATGATCTTGCGCCCCAAGGGGCGGTTCGGCGAATGGAGGAGGCGTGTTCTGTCGCAAACGTTCCCTGGTGCTATTTTGCAGTTTCAGAAATCACTAGCGCCACAAACCAGGAAATACCTGGTTTGAAGTCAGTGGCGCGTTGTTCAGATGCTATTTTAAGGGCGCATGCATAATGTTGCTTGTGCAACTAGCGCATAGACTTTGCCTCTCTCATCTACCTAACCACACATACTTGGTAAATTATTGGGGAAAGAACAGCTGATACAGCGGTAATAACTTGTACTTTTAAATCAATGCATCTGCAAACACCGTACAGCAAACACATATTTTCTTGACACAGACATCGTGTACATGCCCATAACTTTTAGGATTAATGAGTATTTGATCGTGAGAAAACATTGTTTTACCACGAGTGAATGTTACAAAGAATTAATGAATGCGGGCGCGCGTGTGTGCGTCCATCTGTTTAAACATATGCAAACTAAACACGTAACGCATAAAACAGTCCATGGCAATGTATATTAATGGGGGGACACATGCATATTAGGAACACAAGGCGATAACGATAATGCATATAATACTGATAAGAAACGATGTTCATAATGTATATCTTTAAATAGAACCATAGTTACTGCATATCATATGCGTGTTAAGTTTTCTTTGGCAAAATTTATTTGAGGACTGAAGTTGTGGAAGAAAACGCTATTCCATGTGTGAATTAGGCGATATTATTTGGCCATAAACTGCGTCATTTGAAGTTTGAAATTTATTTGCATCTGTCTCATCGGAGACTGCAGACGCACTGTCAAAATATCAACTCGTCAGATTCAAATGCGCTCATGGCTCTTAAAGGGGATGGGAGCTGGCACTCTCATTGGTTTATTGCACGTTACGCCCAAACCACACCTACAGGTAATTAGGCTACTTCAGACCAACCCTTTTTAGATTTGCGCTGGGCACAAGAGTCTGCGCCGGTAAAATAGCAACATCGCCATAGAACCACCCACAAAGCTACTTGCGCTTTGCGCTTCTCCTTTGCGTTTCAGACCGTTAAAATAGGGCCCTGGGTGTGGTTGGATTTTGGGAGTATTACACAAATGACCAAAATGATGACGAATTTGATAGATTTTCTTTCGTCTTCTTTTCGTCATCATCATTTGTCATGGTTGAAAAATAATGGACGAAAAGATTTTGGGTCGTTTTAATCAGTTTACTGTGTGTGTGTGTGTGTGTGTGTGTGTGTGTGTGTGTGTGGGCGTCTGTCTGTCTGGTGTATGTGTTTGTGTGTGTCTGGTCTGTGTGTGTGTTTGTCTGGTGTGTGTGTGTCTGGTGTGTGTGTTTGTGTCTGGTGTGTGTGTGTCTGTCTGGTGTGTGTGTGTTTGTGTGTGTCTGGCTGGTGTATTCGTCTGGGGTGTGTGTGTGTGTGTGTGTGTGTGTGTGTGTCTGGCGTATTCGTCTGGTGTGTGTGTGTGTGTGTGTGTGTGTGTGTGTGTGTGTGTGTGTGTGTGTGTGTGTGTGTGTGTGTGTGTGTGTGTGTGTGTGTGTGTGTGTGTGTGTGTGTGTGTGTCGTACCATGGGTATGAAGAAGGGGTCTTTGAAGCTGAGCGAGGCAGCGATGGTGAGGACGGGGTCCAGGCAGCCCAGCAGAGCGCCAAACAGGATCAGCTTCCCGATGTGAGGTTCCACAGGCAGGCGGGCCAGGTGCACGCCCAGCGAGGTCAGGGTCTCTGATTGGTCCAGAGCATTCTGACACACACGCACACACACACACACACACACACACCCACACGATCAAACCAGAGTTGATGTACACTCCGTATGACACTCTCCCAGAGTGAGTCGTGATTGAAGGGGAGATCTACTGATAGCTGCCGGTTAGATTGGGATTGGCCTTTTTAGTTCGATTTGTTTAGGTCTCAAACACCAGTATGGGATCAAATTATTTCAGAGTGAAAACACATATCTAGGTTGAACCAGTCATGGTATCGGTGGGTAGTATTTCTTAGAATAATTGTAATCCAAACTTTCTCATTTGGGATTAATAAAGGATGCTTCATCTCATCCTCGATAAAAGGGATGGCTGGATGGAAAGAGTAGTCTATTGCAGGAGGGTTTATGGTTATAATCTCTCTCTATCTATCTCTTTGTCTCTCTCTCTTCACCAGGTCCACCAGGTGCTTGATGGCCAGGCTGACGGCCTCTTCGGTGGGCGGGTCCAGGGCTCTACTCAGGAAGTCAGCGATGGCCCCCAGGTCCAAGATCTGAGGGACGCAGCATCACACGTCAAACAACAACACACCTAACATCATTTAATTAATTTCCATTTTCTCAAAAGGATAAGTCTACTGAGTGTGCGGATCAACACAAGATATTGTCTTTTGATTTTTGGTGTTAGGTTATTGATGTTATTTGTGTACGGTGTCATCAAAGGCATCGGCTTAGTTTAGGAGGTAGAGCAGGTTGCCTTGTAACGGGAAGGTTGCTAGTTTGATCCCCGTCTCCTCTGAGCGTCAAAGAGTCCCTGAGCAAGACACCTCACCTACTGTAACTGCTCCTTAAGAGCCTAGCATGGTTGACTCCACAGTCGGTGTGTGAATGTGTGTATGAATCGTTGTGGGTCGCTTTGGATAAAAGCGTCTGTTCTCTTCTGCTTTTTTTTTGCTCTCTCTTCACAAATCTGACCTACAACACCTTTTACGTAATCCAAGCTTAATAAACATTAGCTGTTGAAATGACGAAAAGGTATTCCATAAGTCCTTGACCTGTGCTTACAGAACACAGTCTAAAAATACTGTTCTCAGTTCTTGGCTTTCCTGTTTTCTACTCACCAATGCTTAAACATATCAAGCTAAGTGAAAATCCACGGGTAACAGATAAGAGAGGGTCTTATGCAAAGGCTCTTCTTCTCTGACAGCACTTAGTCCCTGTCAACAACCCCACGTTACATCAATCTCACGCACTGAGAGTGGAGGAGGAGGAGGAGGAGGAGGAGGAGGAGGAGGGGAAGGATTAAGGGGTAGGGGAGAGGACGATGAAGGGAGTGAAGGAGGAGGAAGGGGGAGGGATGAGGAGGAGGAAGAAAAGGAGGACAAAGGAGGAGAGAGATGGAGGAGGAGGAGGAGGAGGAGGAGGATGAAGGGAAGAGGAGGAGGCTAGTATCACAGTTGGCCACCACAGGCAGAGCTGTGTGTGTGTTGAATTGGGAATTGTTAGCTGCACCAGAGCATCTGCTCAGGTCAGCCCGGTAACAAGAGACTCCTGCACTCCAGCACCTCAAACACCTAGATTGATGCATTAGCCTGCTTCTACCACCAGCAAACAGCGCGATGAGCCACCGACACATCCACTCTGCACTAATACCCAACCCCACTGACAACTGCAATCACACACACTCATTAACACCTGCAATCACACACAAACACTCATCCACGTGCATACTCATACCCCTGCCCACCTTCTCATACACGTATCCATCCTATAATACACACAGACCCTCATACACAGACACACTGACACCTGCAATTACTCACACACACACACAGAACCCTGCCCACTTTGAAATATACCCATTTACCCTGACACACACACACACACACACACACACACAAACCCCTGCCCACTTTGAAATAGACCCATTTACCCTGACACACACACACACACACACACATAATCCAGCAGGGACACTGATCACCGCAGATGCCAGAACGGCAACAACTCTGCTTTAATGTTCCCTCAGCCTGCGTGATGGCTCACGGGGTGTTTAGGGATATAACAATTATATAAAAACAAGCCTCAAAAAGGAGAGGGAGGAAAAACAGGAGGCCGGCAGTGTGTGAGCAGAGAAAAAAGGTACAGACGTCTGTCTAAGAAGTGAGGGTCGATTATTTTGGAGAAGGGGGGTTGAGGAGGAGTGAGAATCTTTTCTAAGAGTTCTCTGCTTCAATCCAAAAATATATTCAATAAATCAGCACTGCTGCATCATCTCACCATGCTACCAAAACCTTTTTGCTCTCGCATGTCCTTTTATCTCTCACTCTTCAACTCTTTCCTTCATTCTCTCTCCCTTCTTCATTCATATGGTCTCTCTCTCGCTCTCTCTCTCTGTACCTTGATTTGCAGGCACAGCTCCTCCAGTGGGGTCCTCATGATCTCAGGTAGTTGGTAGGCATCCAGTAGGCTGGCCCTCAGTTTGTTGTACAGGTGGTAGCACTTTCCCGGCCGCACCCTGAGACACACACACACACACACACACACACACACACACACAGGAAGACAAACACACACACACACACAGACACACACAGAGACACAGGGACACACACACACACAGCCATTAGAGGGGAGGGATGGTCTGAATCTAAATGGATGTGAGGCACAGGGACGTATTTACTGCCTCCCAACAGACGACCTGCCCTCATCAATGCATAGATCATATGTGTTGGAAGAAGAGAGAGAGAGAGAGAGCAAAAGAGAGAGAGAGAGCAAGATGGTAGAGGGAATGACAAAGTTGGTTGAAGGAGAGAGCGACAGAGGTGGTGGACAGAGTAAGAGACAGGGAGAGACAGGGAGAGGAATAGATGGTCGAGGGAGAAAAAGAGAGAGAGAAAGAGACTGAGATGAAGAGTCTCAGACACACACACACAAACACACACACACACACACACACACACACACCTCCCAGCGCGTCCTTTCCTCTGCTTGGCGTTGGCCAGGCTGACCCACTCAGCCGCCATGGTGCTGATGTTGTTCTGGGTGTCGAAGTGCGTCTCTTTAATCTTCCCTCCATCGATCACGTACACCACGTCGTCTATAGTGATGCTGGAGGGGGGGAGAGAGTGGCAGGGGGCGGGACATAAGGGGACACACTTCAGTGGCGGGTAGCTGGCAGGCAGGCAGGCATTGTCAAAGAGAGAGAGGATCGAGATATAAGTAGCCCGTCTACACAAGCCCCACACACACACACACACACACACACACACACACACACACACACACACACACACACACACACACACACACACACACACACACACACACACACACACACAGACATAAAAAGCCCGTCCCGGCTCTCTTTAGGCTATATTTAGCCTCACTGGAGGGAGCTGCAGTCAGATGGACCGTGTTCCTTAATTTGCTCAGACGCACTCCAGTCAGTCAGGGGGTAGGGCCCCTTGATGTATAATTGCATGAGTGTGTGAGTGCTGGGCTGAGGGTTCTGGACAATCCCTCCAGAACTCTGGACCAATTAGCACAGAAACTTATCTTCACTACCATGCGCACAAATGCTGAAACACACACACACAAACACACACACATAAATGGGACCCTCAGATAGCAATATCAAGGTTTATTACGTGTATAAGTATCGGAGAGAAGTACAATTAAAAACTGAATGTAGAATGCATTGCACACACACAGAGACAGACACACCCGCGCCCCCCCCACACACACACACACACACACACACACACACACGCACCTGGTCTCAGCTATGTTGGTCGCAATCACAATCTTCCTCACCCCAGGAGGAGGCCTCTTAAACACCTGAGAGAAGAGGAGGAGGAGGAGAATTGAGGTTTTTGAAAGGAGAACAGACAGACAGAGGGAGAGAGAGGAGAATGGATGGAATGATAAACAGATCACTGGAGACGCAGTGAGAATTGCAGAGGGAAATACAGACTGAAGAGAAATTTATTGAAAGATAATAAATGATAGAGAGAAAGAGAGAGAGCGAGATGGAGAGGAAGAGAGTGAAAGAAACCCAACCTGAGTCTGGTTAACAGTGGGCATCAGGGAGTGGAGGGGGATTATCACAAACCGATCTGAATCGAAGAAAACAAACAACCTTCAGTCCACGTTAACCCATGAATAATAAAAACAGATAAAAACAAACCAAGATAAAGCTAATCCATATATCGCAATGGAGTCTTGGGTATGGGCAGGGGTTGACACTAAGGTTTCAAAAGCACTTGCCCATCGGGCAAGTACAGGTCAGGTTCAACTTGCCCGAATTTAATGTTCACTTGCCCAAATTATAATCAGAATCGTGAACGGGCCTTTTTTTGCCAGGCACCCGGCCTGGTTTTGGGGGGGCTCAGAAAAATCATCCTAGCTCAGACTGAAGCTGAATGTTAGCTTCCACACATCTTGTGTTTAAAAAATAACAAACTTCTCTTTGTTTACTTATTTATCGAGCGGTCACATCGTGCCATGAAGTGATTTCAGTCCACCGTTCCAACCTATTAAAGCTATCGCCAAGTTATATGTAGACCTGCATGATTTTATGCAAATGTACATAACTAAATGTCAGAGGTAGTAGCAAAGATATGTCTTGTTAACTTTCAAGTTTCTTGTAGCTCTAACTGAATAATCACAATCGCGTTTCGAGTAGGGTTGTCAGTCACGATACTGGATTTCTAACTTCAACACTATTCCTGGAAAAAGATCGATATTCTATACCATTTTTGATATCAAGGGAAAAGTTTTTTTCAGGAAAGAACATACCCAAAGTAAATAGATTATATCTCCACAACTGCAAGGGCGATAATGTCATCTTTGCGCCAAAAGAAAGATTGTTGTGCAAGTGAAATATTCAATGGGGATAATACTTGGTTAAAGTGAATAAAGCCATGGAACACAGCATAAGTGGAAGATAACATTTCCATCAGTTGGTCGTTATCAGTCGGGAGCGCTGTCTTACTATGAGACACAAATAAAGGTAGATATCTTACAATTTTGACACTTGACACCTCTATTTAAAGTTCAGGGCAATCGAATGCACCAAGCCAAACACTCGCAAATAAATATATGGCCACTAGATTGCGCTGAAGAATATGTTTTCTGATTGAAGGCAATTTACCTATTTCCTAAGAAACCTTCTCTTATTCATTGATTGAAAACAGCATGTTAAGTTGCAAAATTTGGCCCAGATACTGGATAATCTGTTTATGGTGGTTTTATTCGATCAGAATCAACTTTGTGGACAAAAATCACAAAGGTAATACTTCATTTTTGGTTGTTAAAAGAAAAGGGGACGTTTCTTCTTAATTTGTTATTTGCGAGTTTTAGTCACAGAACGATATGGTTTGGACTGTTGGAATAAGTGGATGGTCAGCTTTCATGTAATATACAGTAGTTAGTGAGGGTCCAATTTCGTGAAAAAGATCGCTATTGCTGTGTGCATGAGCACAGTTATGAAACCCAAAACCGTGTTTTTGACTTTCCTTGATAATTTGCCTCAATCCAAAGTACTTCCAAACTGCACTCCTCCATCACTACTCCATTAGCTTCTACCTAAACCGTTCGCGGAGGTGCTGCACTTGAGATGCTAGCTGTGTTGGCTAACCTTTAGCGAATCAATGCCAGGGACCGCACAGCGAGTGAGTGAAAGAAGGCGGGGCTATTTTCGCACTGAAGCGATGCGTGACTGTTAACTCGCTTTCCGAGAGAAGAGAAGACAGCGCGCTGATCAATTGCAAATACTTCTATTTTGTGTGGTTTTGAGGAACAAAAGGTTGATCTGCAGTTTCTAAAAACATTTGAATAAATAGCTTTTACATTAACATCAACCCAAAATCCACTTGCCCGTTCGGGCAACCAGAAAAAATCTCAACTTGCCCAAAAATTTTTTTTACTTGCCCCGGGCAAGCGGGCAACCGTTAGTGTCAACCCCTGCGTGTGTGACCTTTGTTGTGTGTGTGTGTGTGTGTGTGCGCGCGTGCGTGTGCGTGTGTGTGTGCGCGTCCATACCGGATTTGAACATCTGCTGGGCCATGAGCAGGTCGTTGAGGCCGCTGATGTTGTCCCAGCCCGGCAGGAAGACCAAGATGGCTCCTTCCTGCAACAAAAACAACAAGAGCGAGGTCAACACGGAGCACCACACCACACAATCACGGAGTAGCGGGAAAACAAGCATCTGAAGCCTGATCGAGCTTCCAGGAGAAAGCTATAAAAAGTTCTCTGAGGGTGAGCCAAGGCGAGGGAGAACAGGAGCAGAGAACATTGAGTTTGCATCTACTGTGCCGCGGGGAAGAGAGCCCACAGATGCCCCCTGGTACCTTGCACGAGAGAGGGCTGAAAGAAGTAGTGGAGAATAAGAAGAAGGTGTAGGTGGTCTGGTTCAGTTCCACACGGCCTGGATGTTTGGACTAAGCACGGTACCGAACTGGGTTACTTCAAAACACCCTAACACAACAGTGTTAAAAGACAGGAATACAACTGGGTGATGTCAAAACATTGTAACACAACTTGGTTATTTTACAACACACAAATACAACTGTGTTACTTCAAAACACACCGACACAACTGTGGTGGTTACTTTGAAACAAACACACACAAACAACTGGGTTATTTCAAAAACCACTGACACAACGTTGTGTCAAAACACGGTAGCACAACTCTTTGGTGTCAAAACACAGTAACACAACTCCTCTCCTGCGTCGCAACTCCCGCCAACTTCCCACCCTACAGCAGTTGGTTCAGTTCGAAACATACTGATGCAATCCAACCGATGAAACAACAGCCTACTATAACATCTTGCCAAAGGACTACAGTTGAAAATTAGCCTGCTGGCTAACACTGGCGCATTTACAGAAATGTTAATCAATGTGCACTGTCCTTTAAATAAATAAATAAATACAAATACAAAACAGCCCGAAATCGAGCGAGCCAAGGGCCTGGTGTGAAGCCGTAAACAACAGCAACCACAGCACTACCAACAGTTTCTGTAAGCGGTTGTTTGGTTGAAGATAACGAGTACTTTGCGATTAAAGCCTCAGGATGGCCAGGAGAGAAATATTCTTTCATCGGCGCAGCAACAACACTATTGGTAAAACAACAAAGAATGGATCGTCTTCATCATAGATGAGGGGGCTTAATTAGTATAGTGCCTTGCTCAAGGAAAAAACTCCAATGTTGTGGAGTGTTTTATTATCACAGCAAGAATATCAATATTCTGATTATAATAATAATACATAAAAAATGTTTCCCGTTGTATTTGTTTTCAACCTAACAACTTCTGATTGAATGGCTTGCTTTGTCCCCGAGCGTCTGACAATGCCATTGATTTAAGGTTAATGAAGTTAGACTTATGTTATCCAAATCAAAGATGGAAAGGTCCCTTGAATGGCCTTGAGGAAACATACAGCACAAACGAATGTGGTTCATTTTGAAATGTAATTGGTACAAGTGCCAATTGATTTGCAACATGCATGCAATTACGCTACATATTGTTGAATACACAAGGGTTTAACCTTTCTTAAGACTTTAATCTAGCTCAGCAATGAGAAACATGAATACAAAATGTCATTATGTTCTTTTCTCATGTTTTATTTTTTCTACTGGAAGAATAGCAAACATCAACATTTACCTCTCGGATCAAGAAGTAGACTTTGCTACAAAACAAACAAACGACAACATAACAGCAATATTAAAGCCCACTTTTCTTATAGCTGAGACAAACAAAACGATCCTGAAATACATAAATAATGGTGTTTTGTTTGTGCATTGCACAACGGATCATTGTTTGTCAGACAGCAGAGCAGAACAGTCAGAGAGATCGGAAGATTGAATTTTGAATTAATGACGGATGAGTTGATTTTTACGGCGATGCCTCAAACTCAAGCAGCATCTCAATAACCAGAGTAGAGAACCAATTATAACAAACATCATAACTGCTCCCTCAGAGATGACAAATTAAGTTCAAAGCCCCAAAGAGCTGGAGAGCTGTGCTTCCTGCAGTGTTATCTAGTACCACCGAGGGACCGCATTCAAAAGCAAATGAGCATCTGACGCAGATCTAAGGCAGGTCCAAAATAGCCGGGGCTCCCAGGAGGGAGACGGGCACGGCTTAATTTCCTGTAAGAAGTAAATGGAAGCATGAATGGAGATCAAGAATTAGCTGCCGGGCACAGCTCTCTCCTGGCTTTAATTAAGAGTGTTGTGATGAGCTCCGAACCTCTGGCTCCCCACGGGAGGGGGTGGGGGGCCACAGTGGGGCCGGGCAGCCAACACACCTGGGACCCAAACGGCCCCGCACAACACATGGCCTTGATGTTTGGACAAACCCTGCTAATGCAACTGGGTTAGTCCAACACACACTTACACAACTGTGTTGTATCAAAACAGAGTAACACAACTGGGTTACTTCAAAACACACTGACATAACTTATGTCAAACACAGTAACACAACTGTGTTATGTCAAAACACAGTAACACAACTTGCTTATTTCACGACACACTAATACAACTTTGTTACTTCAGAACACACTGGCACAACTGTGTTGTTTCAAGACACGATAACACAACACTGTTGTGTCAAAACGCACCAACACAACTGTGTTATGTCAAAACACATTAACATAACTGTGTGATTTCAAAACACACCAACATGACTGGGTAATTTAACCTCACACTAACACGGGTGATGTCAAAACACAGTCCGTCCTTTCCAGAGCAGTACAACCTTAGCATGAAGCAGTGGTTCAAGCTCACAACACAAAGGCACACAAAGGGCCCAGGAGCTGACACTCCCACATCCCACAGCAGTCTGCACTAATCGCCGCAACGCTGGATTAGGTCTGAATCAAGCCGAACACAACTAGGATATTCCAGGACAAAGTAAAACAACTGCTAGTTTAAGACACAGTAACACAACAGTGCATTTCAAACCATATAAACAAAACTGGCACCAACTGGCATGTGCATTCTGAAACACAACTGGGTCGTTTCAGAATACACATGCACACCACTCGGTGACTTCAAGGCAAACAGAAGTTAAGTAATTTCTGCATGGCTGATTTACAATTTAGGAAAATCCACACAAAAAAAAACGTGTGGCCAGGAAATGTGCAATTATCATGGCGTGCGTCATACCTAAGCAGCCGTCACGGTCAGCAGCAGATCAGTTTACGGTCACGACCAATCACACCATTCCTTCTTGGCTGCTTGACAACGTTACGGCAAATCAGCTTGCCAGCTGGTTCGGGGTAATGGCCGACAAAAGATACAGCTTCATGAAGTGACATCATTATTTTGTCTAATTAAATTAGTCGCTTTTCATCCTTAGCAAAGGGAAAACGGACTGGAGTCAAGGATTGGAGACTTTTCAAATCGTCGATGATTAATTGCCAATCTAATTGAGAATCTGCTAATTTTTAAATGCTATACTGCAACGTCTAAAACTAATTGGAATCATGGAGTACATAAGAAAATATTTGGTCATTCAAGTAAAAGGAAGTACCCATTAGTTAGTACCTAACTAATAGTATTATATATTATATCATTATATTATATATATAGCGGTTCCCAATCTCGGGGCAGATCTGATCTGCATATTGGGTCACACGGAATTGCTGACATAAGCTATAGACATTATATATCGAATTAAGCAATTTATTGCGTAAACTGAATGCCTTATGATGATTCATTGCCACGAACAAACCAGAGATGTTCACATTGTTCACATTGATTTGACTTGCAAATGTTGATAAAAAAAGATCAGTGTTGAGGCAGGTTAAAGTTTGAGTCGCACACAATTCCACAGCTAAAAATGGAATCGATATTTCAGAGGTGCTATGGCAGCCTCAGCACACAGAATATGGTGAGCTCTCTCACCAATTAGCAAACGTGAACTGCCAGCACCCAGTGTCGCGTCTCCTGATTCCTCATCCTCTGGTGTTTCGACACCTCAAGGTCTCTGCTCCGTCTGCCCGACTCAGCGCAGTGCTGGCACAGTGTTAGTTTTAGTCAGCTCTTTAGGTCACATGTGCAGCATTTTAACACGTTTGGTCTCAGGCGCTGACAAAAAACATAGATTTGAGATGTAACGATTAGACTTTCTATCCCTGAGGCCTCAGTAAAGATAATTTGTTTTTGCCAAATATCTAATGGGAGTAAAAGGTAAACATTGAATCTAAAACCTGCTCTCTTTCGCTCAATTCGTCTTCCTTACCTTTTAAGTATTACTTTTTAAGTCATCCTCACCACAAACATAACAGCTTGGACACTTGTCTTAGCATTACACACACAGAACACACAAACATACACACAGCAAACATACTGTAAAGACAGTAATGTTTAACCTGACAGACCCACTGTATGCACTGTAAGCATAACTTACGGGAACAACTTTTACCTCAAAGTTTAAAGTCAAGACACCAAAACGTGCCCAAACTTCAAACCATCCACCATTTCACCGAACATCAAAGAAATAAACCTGTAGAACTCACCTCCTCCTGGAGAACAATGTGGCGGATGAGGGCTAGGATCAGCTCCAGGTCTATCTTCTCGTCGTTGTCCAACATCTCCAATACCTCTATGGTGCTCTCAGAGTACCTGCATTCACATGGAAAGCAGCGCAATCAATAGATGAAGGGTTGTGCCTCCACTTCAAATCACCAACACTCCTCACAGTCCAATGCCAAGGGAAAAAGACGACCATCTGGAGCTTATTCACGCACGGTTGGAGAAGATGATGTCTCTTTGAAAGAAGAAAAGGACGGTGGGTTTTTATAATGATGGTATCGTTCTACTTCCCAGGAGGATAATCGGACTGGGGCGCCAGTACAACTCATACTCTGGAACGAGTCTGGACTCTGCCTTGATGTGATCATGCTGGTGGAACCGTGGGCAACAAGGATACTCGTTCATCAAATCATTGCTTGTAGCTTAGCCATGTGAGCTCGTTAAGGGAGATTTGCGTACACCTACAAGTAGGGAATGAACAGAATGCTGAGTGGAGGGATTTTACCTCAAAGAATTGGTGAAGACTTTAAAGGACCACAAATCCACAAAGAATGTATCCACCTGGCTAGGGCTAGGGATTTATTTTCAATTGAATTGATTAATTAGCATTAATCCTTTCCTACGGTTTGTGAAAAGGTTGAACCCAAAAATAAATTCTTCACTGCAGATTTGTTTATGCCTTGAACCCGGTGTTACAGCTGGGATTAGGGAAATGAGGGAGAAGGCAGGTAACCTTAGCAGCAGCATTTTCTACAGTCCTTCCATGTGAGAAGAAGGATCCCAGGTGGCAGGCGAACGCAGATGCGGTGAACTAATTCATCTAAAGAAATATGGTCCCCATTCAGTCGAATCAAAAAGGGTCTGCAAACGATGGACCCTGTATTTTGATATTTTTAGTTTCCGTTAAAAAACGGAAAGAAAATCAAGGTTTCAATTAAATATTATCCATTAGCTTGAAAGAATCACCCAAATCCCACAGCCCTACACCCAGCTGTCCTGCAGACAGAACAACCAGCACTTGGCCACACAAAAAGAAACGTAATTGTCAGGATGAGGCTGTCAATTTGTCAAAATGTCCACGTCACACAGCCTTCCGGTTGAGGACCAGCCAAAATTGAGGAGCATCAAGCTCCTGTCAAGCGGTCACATCGGCATCTCTCACACACACACACACACACACACACACACACACACACACACACACACACACACACACACACACACACACACACACACACACACACACACACACACACACACACGACCACGCTAGAAATAAGTATTTCACTTTTGCATTTCATCCTTTGGATTATTGTTTTCAAATCAAACACAAACACAAACACACACACACACACACACACACACACAAACACACACACACACACACCTGTCCTGCAGGGTGCGGGCGTAGCATGGCCAGCTCTCCTTGTACTCCGCCTCCTTTTCCTCCTTCTCAGGCCGGGAGTTGCGGCCCTGCATGAAGCCCTTCTTCCAGGAGGGCCGCTGGTTCTGGGTCTTAGGGCGGTACCTGGAACAAAGAGGTCCGCAGTGTTTAGGCCCAGAACCTGTAGGAGGTTACACCTGACAGGCCTTTCACGCCTAATCCAAAATAACCATTGAAACTAGGGCTGGGTATTGCCAGGTACCTCAAAATTCAATTCAATTCGATTCTTTAGGTCTTCATTCGATTCGATATCGATTTGATTAGATTCAATATTGATCCAATTGCTTCGATATCGATTCAATAATACATGCAGATGACGAAAATACATAAATAATATTTAGAATAAACCATTTCAAAATTAATTAACCATTTCATTGTGCTTTAACTAGCAAAAAGGGAATACACCATTGTATAGTATTGTTCCTGAGCTAAACTTGCAGCATAAAAGTAATAATCATAACATGGACAAATGTAAAAGGGCATGTGCATTTAGGAATACTCGCTTCTAGATTACAATGACTGAGGGTATGCTTCTTTTTTGAATTTATTTTTTTATATAGAAATTATCGATTTCAAAAAAGTTCTGAATCGAAATTGAATCGAGAACAAATAAATTGTAGTGCATTGATGAATCGATATTTGTACCCAGCCCTAATTGAAACAGTTCTTGGTCTGGACTAACTGTGTGCTAGCCTGGTTCTACCAGTCCATCCTGAGAGGTTGTTTCAATCTTTAGCCGTAAACAGTTGATTTTAAGCCATGCCTTGACAGAAAACACATTCAGCCAGTCAGATTAACGTAACGTCACCGACAAAGAATGCTCATCAATACAGCTTTTGTGGTAGTGTGTGCGAGCAAGCATGGCTCAGAAATCCAACAGTGCTGTTCTGTGTCTATATTGTACTGCTGTTCTGATATGTTTTCTGCAGGTCTGAGAGCCGCCAGAGGGGATGAATGCAAGACCTTGCACAAGGAGACAATCATTTCTGTCCAAGGGCTGGCTCTTGCAAGGCTACAGGTGCGTTCACACCAAAAGACACATTTGTCGCCCGTTCGCATTGTCGCCGTAGTATTGTCGCGCGACAAATCATAAACTGTCGCTTTGTATGGGATCGTGTCGCCCCTTCGCGTTTGTTGTGAAAGCACCTTAACGTTGCACAGCCCCCAATGCCTCATCGGCAAACAATAAAGTGCATAGAAGAGCATATGCATATGCAAAGACAGATACTTGGGCAAAGACAGATACTTTTAAAACTGCGGTTTATCCAACACAAGATAACCAATAATGGCTTGCAAACAAAAGACACCGTGTTCCCCGCAGTGAGTTGGTTTAAGGGAGAGGCCCCACATACCCGATCATCTCCACCACATCCTCCAGGAGGAACTCCTCAACCGGGAACGCCAGCCCCGGGATGTGGATCATCGGACAGTTTCCTGCACAGGGAATAAGTGGTTAGGACACAAGCAGAGATCAAACACTGCGGACCAGCCTCGTGCTATACTAAACGACACAGGAGTAGGGAGGCATGTGGCTCAGGCGGCAGAGCGGGTTGGCTGGTAAGCGGAAGGTTGCTAGTTTGGTCCCCGGCTCCTCCTGAGCTGAGTGTCGAGGTGTCCCTGAGCGAGGCACCTCACCCTAGCTGCTCCCGACGAGCTGGCCGTCGCTTTGCACGGGTAAGTCCCCGTCGGTGGGTTAATGTTTGTACGAATGGGTTAGAGTGTCAGGCAATAATTGCAAAGTGCTTTGATTGGCCACTGTTTTGCGCGACATAAATGCAGTCCATTAAGTCCATTCAATTCCCCTCCATAAACCACGTGTCACCTACCAAAGTATTTGGAGAACTTCTCTGCATTGAGCGTGGCGCTCATGAGGATGACCTTCAGGTCCGGGCGAACGGCGAGGAGGTCCCTGACGATCACCAGCAGGACGTCAGACTGCAGGTTCCTCTCGTGGATCTCGTCCAGAACAAGATGGCTGATGGTGGACAGCGTCCTGTCCAGGGAGAATGGAGCTCAGCATCAGTGACAGCGTGAGGGCATGTCAGTTTTGCTTTCTTAAATATTTGCGAGGCGTCTTACGTTCACCAAATACTGGCAAAAAGACAAAAAAAATAAAGACTAAATATAAATTAGAGATGTGTGGCGCAGCCGTCGACTTCTTCCATTCTAGACTCACTCCCCTGTCTGACCATTCGAACCCTACAATGTAAATATTCCCATCACACACGAGCAGAACTTCAAACACTATGCAGAACTCAAGACGGCATCAGTGATGTGAGAAAGGTTTGTGCCCCAAAGAAGCTTAATACATCCCATTCATTCTAGATCATAACTTGCATTGGAATGACAAGGGAAATTGCAGCGATTCAACAGATCAGACAACATGACCTATTGCACTGGGTGGGCTTCAAACAGGACCTCAACTCAGAATTTGTATGCTGCACTTGCAGACTCTGGAGGCATTCAAATGACTCACCAGGAAGTCTGCGGTGCTGCATACAGCAGCCCGTCAGAACAACAGCAGCGCTGGTTCATTGAGCAGGGAGACGTTCATGATTGTCATGGTCCCCCAAAGCATAACCCCTAGAGCCGAGGCTAACCATTGTCCATTATTATTCCAGATATTCATTTCTCAATTCATTGATTAAAAGTTAAGGATACAAAATGTGACCAAAAAGGCAACATTTCTATCATGACAAAGGGCTCCAAGTAATGTTATATATCTAATTTGTTCCCCATCACCATTTCAATCAGGGCTGACTAGTTCAGAAACAGCACCACAGCCAAGAGACTGGGAAACCATACTAATGCTGTGCACTAACGTACAGTATGGAGCCAGAAGGGAATACAAAGGGATAAAAGGGCTGTGTGTGTGTGTGTGTGTGTGTGTGTGTGTGTGTGTGTGTGTGTGTGTGTGTGTGTGTGTGTGTGTGTGTGTGTGTGTGTGTGTGTGTGTGTGTGTGTGTACAGAGGATACTCACTGATCTGAGCGGAGCCATTGAAGAATAATGCCCGTTGTACAATATAGCACTGAACCCTGTTTCCGTGGTAACCGGCTGTAAGTGTGCATGTGACAGACATCGACAGGCAGGGAGGGAAGGAGGGAGGGGGGGGGGGGGGGGGGGGGGGAGAAAGATGAGGAAAACAAATGTTAAAAGTGATGTCTTCATTTGTCAGGCGATGAGAAGAGGCACATTCATCAGGAGCTGAAACTGTTATTTTTGTCCTTTGGAAAAATGAGGATGTTGTACACATACAGTACTCTTCAAACTAAAATCGTTTTGTATTTTACACAAGGTTAGGGGCCTTCCAGAAGGCGGCACACACCAGACCACCTCTTTAGAGGTGCAGAAATATGTTGACAAAAAGACGCTTGCAGCATTGTGAAACAACATCATGAATATTTTGTTTCCGTGACAAAAATGTGTGCTTGCTAGGTTACGAGGTGTAAAGTATGGATGTATGCAGTTTTTCAAAAAATGATACGTGTACTTAGTATGGTATTTTGCATCATATCCCATTACCTAATCCAAACAGTAGTTGACGTATCAACACAGCGTGTTTTTTTTTCCAGTTATAGCATTTAAAGCAGTTACAGATCATATCGGGACAGAGGTCTCAGGGGTAAAACCTAACACACCGTGACTAAGCATTGCAGTGAATATCCAAGATCCATCAATGGTTGGCGGTACCAAAGAAGTTTCTTCCCTTCTTTTCTACCATACTTCTTCTCTAATGTTCTTTCCCCATCCCAGACAGCCCCTTCCAACCACCTTCTCCATAATTCACTCTCAGACGGCTGCTGCAAGACTTCCGCTCTCATAACCCTCATGCTGCTCCACGTGCTCAGCCAGACTCTCACCAACAGCGGCCTCTCTCTCTCTCTCGCTCGCTGCAGCGTATATCTAAATGCATCTGACCGGAGACGATTCTCACCCCCCCCCCCTCCCCCATGTCCCCTGCTCTGTTCCCCTTCAAAGCAAAGCTGTTGGATTTCCACCGACAGTACACAATCTCATACATTTCCCACACCTTTAAACATGAACGACATTTGACGGTTAACCGTGTAGGAAAAGGTATTCATTTCCAGAGTAAAGAAAAAGAAGTGCACCTCTGGGCTTAAACGTACCCATGTCCAAACTCATGACTTATGTTGCAAATATAATGCATTCGAACCAAAGTGCCTGGTGTTCAATTGTATTTGAACTAGCTTTGAAAGAGAAGCCAACAAAGCCTCAACAGAGAGTTGATGAAATGCGATAATCAGTATTTAAAAGGCTGCTCCACATTACCCAGGTAATTAGATTCAACAGGAGCACGGTGGGAAACGATAAGCGCAGAGACTTTGATTTTCTACACATTCTAAATTCATAATATATAATTATCCATGTACAATTTACAAACCATTAACATTTGAATTTGTGCATTGCTTTCAAGAAATGTGCTTGATAGATTCTGTTATTATTTTTAATTAACTTTTAATGATTTCTAAAAGGTCTGTGTCAACAAACACTTATTATTATTAATTTAAATAAAAGGTGCCACTCAGCTTTCAACATGAGCAAATGTCCCCATTACATTTTTTAAGTCAGCAACATTGTGTTATCCATCCACTGATGCACAAAACGGTGTTGCAGTGTTGCTGAATGAAAAACAGTACATGGTACGTTAGTACAATGTGATCAGCACCATGAATTGTATTCTAATACTACCTTCTATCTAACACAGAGGTAGATATATGAATGTCGATTTATCTTTGAACGATTGCTTGCACCGCTCAATAGTCTTGCATCACCCAAGTGGGTGCTACACAATGGTGGTGGTGGGTGAGGTCCCCCCCTTCACTGTAAAGCGTCTTTGAGTGTCTAGAAAAGATTGTTTTACTCCTTATACGCTTCAACATACATTTTCAGCACATTATTGAATATATCGAAGTAAATAAACGACACAAATCTGTGCATTTGCGTCTAAATATATAATGTTTATCCTACTATTCATTCTAATTGTAACAGTAATGGAACAGATCCACATTTTATGATCAGGAGCCACATTACAGTGTCTGATTGCTTGACTATATGTACTTTGTATTGAATTTATGCATCTTATTTGTACAGTGCCCTTGGGTACCTTGAAAGGCACTTTTTAATAGAATGTATTATTATTATATTACCTCTGCAGACGGATCTGGTATCCACACGAGTTTCCGTTCCCCACTGTCTCAGCCCGCTCGGCAGAAACACGTTCCGCTACCTGGAAACCAAAAATAAACCCATCAGAAGAGATCCAGGTTTTCAGGACCTTTCTCAACCAACATTCCTCCCTCCTGTCCCTTTTCCTTTTTTATCATAATAATCATTGTTATTTTTATTACTATTTTATTTGGACTTTATTCTTAAGTTATCGCTTATTATTTATTAACTGACATGTCCTCCTGCACTCTATTGCTATGTTTGTGCTCTGTACTTGAATCACTCTTTGTCAATTGAGGTAGTGTCTGTTAACCATTTAGGGGAATGTTTTTGGGGCATAAAATGCAAAAGTTTCATTTATATTCTGCACGTTTTACATGTACATTGTGTTATTTACACTGTATTTGCCTAATTTTTCTTTCATTATCAGAATAAAACATTATGCTAAAAAAGAAGAGATCCAGGGCAGAGCACGGTAGAGACTGATAATACTAGAGAGTATGTAGTAGAGGAGAGTATGTACGTTGTAGTAGCAGACTATGTATGGAGTAAAGCATGCACATAGCAGAGAGTATGTAGTAGCAGAGAGTACGCATGTATGTACTAGAGAGCGAGTACTTAGTCTGAGTGATTACGCAGCAGAGTATGCGAGCAGCAGAGGGTACGTATGTAATAGGGAGTGATTAGGTAGTAGAGAGTGTATAACTAGTAAGAAGTATGTAGTAGAGAGTAGGTATGTAATAGAGAAGATATCGTAGAAGAGAGTATTTAGTGGAAGTAGTAGCGAGTATGTGGTAAAACAAGTATGTATGCAGTAGAGAGTGAGTATGTAGTAGAGAGTATGTACGTAGTAGAGTATGTACGTAGCAGAATATGTAGCAGAGAGTTTGTATGTAGCAGAGAGCATGCATGTAGTAGAGAGTATCTATGTATTAGAGAGTGAGTATGTAGTAGAGAGTATGAAGCAGCCGTCGTGAGTATTCAGTAGCAGAGAGTATTGAGTAGGAGAAGAGAGTATGTATGTAAGTAGAGAGAATGTACGCATTAGAGAAGGTGTGTGTTGAGTACGTACGGAGATGGCACTGATTCGTCGCGGCTGGGTGCACACCACCCTGCAGAGCGAGCCCACTCCGCGGGTGATGTAGTCGTCCAGGATGAACTGGGTGACCTGGGTGGTCTTTCCACAGCCGGTCTCCCCGCTCACCACCACTACGCGGCTGGAGCTGATCAGGTCCACCAGCTCCTGCGTAGGGAACAGGGCGCAAGGGAATGTAAAGTCTGGGAAAAAGGGATAAACGTGTCTGTGTGTGTGTGTGTGTGTGCGTGTGTCTATGTGTGTGTGTTGATTCAAAATATTTCAAATAGAAATGGGATGACTTACATGTCTCTTACTGTAGGATGGCAGTCTTTCCCTGAATATCTGCAAACAAAAATGAACAACTTTGATAACCCGACATTGAACATATAAGTTTATTATTGTATTAAGAGAAATCTGAGTATGCCTTAAAAAATTGAAATGAATGAATCATGTTAAGTTCAAGCTGTTTTCTGTATTTTAATTAAAACATAAAAGATATATTCTTACCAGCATTTCCTGATACTTAGGCTCCATTCTCTTGCTCTGCAGATCTTTCATTAGGAACTCATCCAGGGATTCGTCCCTCTGTACTTCCTGAAACAGGTACTCTAGATCCTTCTCCTTCCCTTGGACTTTCACTTGGGGTTTCACTTGGGGTTTCACTACCACTTTCACTTTCTTCACCTCTTCCTCCTCCTCATCTCCATCCCATGCGTCTGGCGGTTCATCCTTGACCACCCTCTGGGAGATGGGACTACAGGGAAGAAACAGCAGATTCTATGAGCAGCATCCAAGTGGCCAAACATTCTCATACAGAAAGACAGATATAAGACCCACCGATCTATGATTGCAATCTACTGCAACATGCAATCAATATGTTTTGTGAGCTCTGGTGACTCAATTAGTTACCGGTTTGATTGACGAGCTTTCGATTTCCCACTGCCGCCGATGTCCTCCACTAGTTCCTCTGATTTCACGTCAACATTCAATTCCTCTTCTTCTTCTTCCCCATCAAAGTAACTGCAAATTATGTCCACATATAAATGATAGACAACTTAATGGAACATTACATTTAACATAAAAACTACTAATTGTATACTTTATTTGTCATAACAGAGAAACAACACCAAACGGCATGTCAAGTTCACAGGGGGATATGTGTAAAGCAAGTGGTCCTCACCAATGACTATTAGCACCACCACTGGGAGTAGCACGCCAACTGTTGGACGTGGTGGCTCGGAGATCACATCCGTCTCTGCTAGCACCAGGGGGTTCGCTTTTGACTGAATTCAGAAGATTGGTGATCTGCTGCTCCCTGGCTTCGTCCATTTGCACTAATGGCCGCTGCACAGATGTTGATACATTTATGTTTAATGGCATTTCATTTGCAAAGTATAACCATAGATTGCATAGTATAACCAACAGTAGTGGAACACATAGACTGGGTATGGGTCTGACTGACACATGTCCCTTCACGCAGTTTCACAATGAGGGACGGGTGCATGACAGGGTTGCATTCATGCATTGACATCCAGTGTGGTCTATGTCTCAAAGTCTCTCTCTCACGAACACAAACAGAGTTGAGAACATCCACGTACCGATCTTCGATCAGCTTGTTTTCTTCTAACGGCTCCAAACCTCGCGTACCACATGCCAATGTCCCGACCCTTCAGATGCGGAGGGGGTCGGTCTTTTTGTCCTCCGCCCCGCTCCTGGTCATCCTGAGAGCCCAGGTCAGAGCCCCTGGACCCCCTTCCACCTCCTCTGTCCCATCTGTCTCGGCTACCGTCCCCGTATCCCCGACCCCCTCTACCTCGGCCTCTTCTTCCCCCACCGCCACCGCCATAGCCGTAACTCATAGTCGCCTCAAAATTGGATGAGCAGAAGGAAAGACTGGACAATGTTTATGACGTAGTGCTATGCTTCGGCCAGCGGCATCAATCAGAATGCCCACGGCGCATTTGCTGGCTAAAAACGCCGCAGAATAGCGTTGAACCCGGAAAACCAAAACAGAGGAACTGAAATTCAAATCCTGTTTCCTTTTCAATTCGTAAGCGATATTACTTTCTGATTACCAGTAATTAAACACCATTCATATATTGCCAATAACGCATTTGCATCGCGAACCCGGCACGTCGCATCTTGTTGACAACGACAACAAGTCGAGGAATTATGACGCAATTGCCAGCAACTCCAATGATAGGCTTCCAGTTTTTGCGCGATTTGATTGGTTAAAACACTAGATTATGTCATTCTATCTATGGATTTGACTAAATCAAATATCCTACGATACATTTGTTATGGGTAGAAGTATGAATGCCCCTAAGTCAGTAAATATTTCCAAATGCTTGAGAGAGAGAAAGAGAGGGGAGAGATAGGTAGGGAGAGGGAGCTGGGGAGAGAGGTGGGGTGTACATACGTTTTGTGTGCGCGTTGGTGTTATGAGTGTGTGTGTGTGTGTGTGTGTGTGTGTGTGTGTGTGTGTGTGTGTGTGTGTGTGTGTGTGTGTGTGTGTGTGTGTGCGTGCGTGCGTGCGTGCGTGCGTGCGTGCGTGCGTGCGTGTGTGTGTGTGTGTGTGTGTGTTTGCGTGCGTGCGTGTCAGCCATCGAAATCTAAATTTCTCTTCTTCAGATTTGCCATTATTTGAATGTGCTATCTATCAGCAATGTTCCATGTGATACGGAAGCCTTCAGGCAATATATAGAGAGAGAGAGAACTTGACTCTGGAGAGAAAGAAAAGGCAATGAGAAAGTTTTGTTTGTGTGTGTTCCAGAGCTGGGGGGAAAAATTGGGAAGGAATATCACCTCATTTCACACCATTCACCGGCGGAACCCTTGAGAATCAGGAGAATTGGTGGACGGCATATTAAGTATTTATGGACAAAAGACAGAGCAAGGGATGGTGTTGTGCAAACCAAAGAAGAGAGACAGTGAAACGAAGCAAGACAGTGGAAAAAGACAAAGTAGGCACGTTGACCAGAGATAACACAAAACTGAGACACACATCAACAGACACACACAAACACACAGTCACAAAAGTCATTACCGATCTCTCTCTCTCTCTCTCTCTCTCTCTCTCTCTCTCTCTCTCTCTCTCTCTCTCTCTCTCTCTCTCTCTCTCTCTCTCTCTCTCTCTCTCTCTCTCTCTCTCTCTCTCTCTCTCTCTCTCTCTCTCTCTCTCTCTCTCTCTCTCTCTCTCTCTCTCTCTCTCTCTGCACACAGGCGTGTGCGTGTTAGTGAATATTATTCACACCCTTCCTGTCGTGGGGTATAACACTTTTCGGCATGTACTTACCTCTCCCTGTCACCATGGCGACCGGTGATACACAGAGATGACCCCTGAGATGAACCTTGTTGAATGCATTGAAGATGCATGGGGGAAATTAAATATTGAGGATGTTCTCTGGTTATGAGATGATTCCTTTGTAGCTTCTGTAGCTTTATAGATCCAGTTTAATGTGTGTGTATATCATCATATATTATATATATATGTCTAAATATCACACATTACTATCACTATGTTATTACATATGATCTGATATTATCTGATATGACAAATTGTAGTAGTACAAGTATTATTGCCTAAGTAGATAATCCAATCATTTGCTCTCAATTTGATCATACTGATGAAGCCTTGACACACTGTGTTACAGTGTTATGCCCTTATGGAAGCAGCTTCTCATACACTTCTAACATACAGGCTCTTCATTGCTTGCATCGTATTACATAACCCAAAGCGATTATAATGGCAAATGGCAGCAATCATGTGGGAGACCATTCTGGGCGATAAAACTTTTACATACATGTGAAGAGAGGAGCTGGGGATTGTTAAGAAACGATGAATAGATGAACAAACTCAGACTTTAAAGTGCCGATCACCATAATACTTTATTAAATAAATACATAAATATGAATCATACAACATATGTTGTTTTATTCAATGGCAAACATACACATACTTATCGAGTGGCACCATGGATACTTCGGAAAAAGGATATAGACAATCGCTAGAATCTTTAACAAAAGATTGCACGCATCACCTCTACTCACAGATGTGCTGAGATTCCCAATGTGTCCATTAATATTTAACCCTCCTGCATTACTGCATACAGATGGAACTGAGATGGTGATTCTCTCCAGGTAATGCTAGGATAGGAGAGAGAGCGAACCGAGCTGGCAGATAGGAGGATTTAACACACATTCATTGGCTGCCCGCTACAACAATAAAAAATGCACGCTGTCCCTCATTCCCATTGCACTTAATGTGCACGGAGGAGGAAGAGAAACAGCTCTGCATAACTATATCCCCCACAGCTAGATCTCTTCATCAACATGGTCTTCTTTCTTTCATTCTTTCTTTCTTTCTTTCTTTCTTTCTTTCTTTCTTTCTTTCTTTCTTTCTTTCTTTCTTTCTTTCTTTCTTTCTTTCTTTTTACTTACTCCCTTTTCGTAACAATAAACATCAATAATCAGAAGCATATACAAAGAACGTAATGTTATATAATGTGTGTATGCATTATACAAACACAAACACACACATACAGAAACACACACACGCACACAAACACACTCACACACACGTACACCCTTTGAATACATTAAAAGCCAAGTCTCCATAGACCAAGAGAGCAACTGGAACGTAGAGACGCATACAAAACACTTAGAGAGATGAGCGCCGGATGAGTCAGACACACAGGTCTGTTGAGTCATTACTGACGTAGTCCCGAGGAACAAACCCTTCAACTCCAGTCCCTGTGTCTCTCTTCATTCATTCATCATCTCCCTCTCCCTCTCCCTCCAGGACCTGCATTATGATAAGACTCCATACGAAGAA
This sequence comes from Gadus morhua, assembly GCF_902167405.1. Lineage (NCBI taxonomy): Eukaryota > Metazoa > Chordata > Actinopteri > Gadiformes > Gadidae > Gadus > Gadus morhua. The sequence continues at coordinate 11,732,232 of NC_044063.1, forward strand.
GGTTTAAGACAGGAACGTTTGCTTCTCTTCAGCTTGCAGTCTTACAGGCTCTCTGTCTCGCTCTGTCTTTGTCTCTGTCTCTCTCTCTCACTCTCTCTCACACTCTCTCTCTCTCTCTCGTTCTCACTAACACAATACTGATATTGCATACTAGCATACTACATTCTTCACGTTCCTCACTGTCCATTATCAACCACACGGTGATAGACGTTAACTATTATAAACGTCCGTCTGAAACAAATACTGATATTCCACCTCTCTATTAAGCAGGAAGTACTAGAAAATAGCTGAAGGAGTCAGCCTCACAGTCTGCGGCAGATTTCCCTTTCACGGGCTGGTTCCTCTCGTGGCGGTCACTGTGAGGCGGTGGACCGGTACAAAGGGAGTCACTCCTCCTCGTCACGCCCCTGCTTCAAGTAGGCCTCGTTCAGCAGCTGGATCTCCTCCTTGTAGCCGGAGCTGTCCTGGGTCTGCCGGCGGCTGTTCTGCCGGTGGGCCTCCACCGTGTCGGGGATGCTGATGTTGAGGCCGTCCGCCTCGGGGCTCCCGCCGCTCGGTATGAGCAGGGAGTACGAGGCGGTCTCGCCCAGGTCGCAGGACACAAAGCGGTTCTCCCGCCTGGAGTAGCGCAGTGACGGGGAGCGGGCGTGGGTGGACGACTGGCTGATGTTGGAGACGATGGAGACGCTGTCCATGGCCTCCTCGTTGTCGCAGATCTCCAGGACCTCCAGGTGGATCTTCACGTTGGTGTCCCCCACCCCGGAGCCCATGCCCACCGTCATACCCAGCCCCAGGCCGAGCCCCATCCCCAGGTCCAAGCTGGTCCGGCCTCCCCCGGGGCCCGTGTCCCCGGCCTGGCCCCCCCCGGTGGGGTCGTCGGCGCTGGGCTCATGGCCCACGGATTTGGAGCGGTACACCTCCACCTCAGAGAGGAAGGGACATTTGTTTTAGACGCAAATTAATTATGGGCAGGATGAAGATGATTATAGCGCAGTCATTCACAGTACTTAGTTACTATTGTGAATTCATAGCAACAAATACAACGGAAGTCCATTGTTGTAATTGTGTGGCAGACCATGGGAACTTTGTGTACAGCCTCCTTAAATTCTTAGCTATTAACCAAATGTCAGAGTTAATAGCTACTGATCAATACAAGCATTCAAATAAAATATATAAAGTTTTTATAGGTTATATCTCTCTATATTGAATCATTTTATGATTAATCTGATATATATTTTCTTTTTTTCAGTGTGACTTGTATCCATGCTCATTGGGAGAGCAGTAAATAAACCCAAGGCCCCGGCATACTGCCGTTGGGTTCTGCTGTTACCTTCTTGGCGTTGGTGGGGCTGATTTTGAGTCCATCGCTGCTGACTTCATAGGTAGACAGAGAGAGCGTCTTTCCTGTGGGGGCCTGCAGGGACACAGTTCCTTGGAAGGCACACAGGGGCACTGAAAGCCCACCTGTTGACCTCTGCCAAAACAAAAGGAAACCAGGCACATTCACTGTTAAAAGAACACAACAAACAACCTATCCTGTTCCGATGACATCATTCTTCTTCCTCATGTTAAAGGTAGGGGGGCAATTTGGTGAACCAGCGATAGTAAGCTAGATCTGGAATGCATGCAACGCAAAAAGTCGCAACCCTCCATTCAGGCCTTGCTCCAAAGCCCCTCCCCAAAAATGTGTGACTAGCTTGCTAGCATTAGTAATAGTTGAAAACTCCGGTCATGCATAATGAGTGCACGGGCACAGTGCACACAGGTACCCAGATAGGTTCTGGCTGAAGGAAATGATTGGACAGGCTTAATGGAGCTCTACGAAAGCCACACCATTTCCGAGCCTTTAATCTATTGATTGCTTTCAGGATGTCAAGAGAATTTCAACAAATATGACAAAGATTGACGCAAAAATCTATTGCTAAACCTCCCTTTGATCATGGATAGAGGTAGGTATGACATTTAAACTAAAAGCATGGGTGAGGTATTTGATGTGAAAAGCACTGTGATTTATCGGTTAAGTGTAAAAGATTGATGAGCAAAGGAATATAAAAATGATCCCACTTAGCAAAGCATACATTTAGTATGCACTTAGGAATATTTCAGAGGCTTTCTAAAAGATAAGGAGATGGAAGCAGCCGACACGCTCTCAAAAGATATTTAGGTGTGATTAATCCACATGGGGGAGATGGGTGCTGCTCTGCAATTTATTGATCCTCAATGTGTTAATGGCGGTCGTAGGTCAGCAACAGTGCACATCCACTGACACCACTTCCTGGCAGGAGCTGGTGTCGTAGGAGGCCACAGTAACCCAACGTCACCCCAAAATACCAAGCAGAAAACAAGGGAACGTAGACAACATAGACAAAAACATCTATGCGGTGTCCAAGTACCGAACTTCTGGCTGTGGTGCACGTTTGTAGCTAAGAATAGAAAGTACAGTGAATACAAAGACCCATTGTACACCAAATAAAAACAAAATCTTGGCAACATGTTCATCCACTGGTTAATGAAGACACTGGAATCCAATCTTACCAAGTTGCATTAAGGGGGAAGGGGGGTTTGTATAGAAATGAAAGAGCCAAAGAAGCTGATTTGATCTCATGTTAATATAAAAATATAAATGAAGAAGGTGAACACTGTTATTAGATTGTATTCACTTCCTTCTGATTTGCTGTTTGTCCCACGATGGGTATTTTGGCCATTTCCACAAGGCGCTACCTCACGTGAAATGACATGCGGAGCCCCAGGAGAACAGAACAGGTAATTGTTTTTAGAACATAGAGAAATGCCGGAGCATATCTAAGCAAGCTTCACCACTGTTCAGTCACACTGTCTCATTTAAACCCGACTGCTGTGGCATAAAATAGGAAGCTGATCTCTGAAAACAATTCCCTTGCCTTCTGCTTTCAATGTTTCCCATTTGTCATTCTCGGTAATGACTTGTTTGTTGCTGCCAAACGATGATGGAAGGGACAAAATAGAATGAGTAGAAGGCAACGCAACCAACAGAAAGTGACAGAAAATATACATAGATGTATTTGCTGGGATCTGCATCAAGTTGCAAAAGATTGCAGAAAATTTGAATCTGAAGTCATGTTGTCTAATTTATACAGTTCCTAAAATCCCTTTAATCAAAAATACACCATACAACTTTCCAATGTCAATCGAGTGTTGATACTCTTAATACCAAGATACACTAATGATAGTGAAGATTTTGTAGACCTGTTTCTGCCTAACAGTTGATAACACCACACTACCAGACCATCCACTGAACAAAGGCTGAATGCACTGCAATTATTTTTCTAGCTTATATTTAATGAGGGTTGGCTCGGTGGGCCTCACATGCTTTCTAACATGAGTGTCTTTCTTTGTACCCTTGTAATTATCTGGTGGAGGGAGCAGGTTTAAGTGATGGCAGATAGGGTGAAAGCCAAGGCCACACAGTAAGGCAGTACATTTCAACCCAGGTGCCTTCTTGCTGGAAGACGCCACTATGTTACGTATAATTTGGAAACCTTCCAGGAATACTGCCATTTTTCAGCACCACTGTTAGTCCATTCCATGTATTTCTTCTCTGCATGACAGAACAGAGTACACATTAAAAGCAATGTTTACTCCAGAAAATAACCACTTTCCAGGGTCTTTAAATGGGTATTTTACACAAGTACAATGTGCATTAGTAATAGAGTATGTTTTTCCACTGGAACTTCAAGCATGAGCTATAGCCCCCGTCATGTGTGTCATTCAGCGTCCTTTGGCATGTTGCCCAATGCTGCAACAGACCTACTCTACAAGACTGTAGCTTTTTCATGCCCCATGCCTCCTAGGTGGCTTTCCTGGGCTCCTCCGACGCCCACGACACAGGTTGACGATGATTAACCCCGTTTATTGAGCGTTTTCGGGAGGAAATCTGCATGCATACGGTGACGCAAAAGTGTGTGGAATTCGATTGGGTATGCATGCCAGGCTGCTAGGTGGTGCTGTGATAGACTATCACACAACACCGCCATGTCTGAGCGCATGCGTAGAATCTTCCTTCTCTTATCCGTGCCGCAAAAACCAAAAAGATCCTTCTCTGTTCAGTAATACTATCTGTAAATATCCTGTACAGTATCCCGTCAGTATCCTGACGCATGGAAATAATCTGACATGTTTGTTTATTTCCTTGTACTGGCACATGTATGTGATGTAAACGCGTACGCGACGTGAGCAGATCTGAGCAGTGTTTTGCGTCTTGGCAGTTTAGACGGAAACGCTACGGAGGAGCGTTTTCAACTTTTCCACTCTGGAGGGTGGTTTCAGATTTATGCGTTTTCATGCCCCAAAAACGCTGTCACCGTCTAAACGAAAGGCACTTCCGATAAAATATTTCGTCGTTTTCACCCGCAAGCGTCCTCGTGTAAACGGGGCCTCAGAGTGTGCGGTGTCGGCTGCTCAAACCGGTGCGAATTGATTGCCCAATGCACCACAGGTGTACACTCCCACTCAGCCTCTGAGCCAAATCAGTCTGACTCGGGCCAGGTGAGGCTGCTTAGCCTAGCCGTCAACCACACAAACACTCCACAGTGATGTGTGTCTATTTAATGTGGTTATGCAAACGTATGTGTCTATATTTAAACATCAATCTATACAAATTCGATTTTCTCTATGTGTGATTCTCATGTGGAAAGCTAAACAGTAATCGTTGTCAAAATGAAAGCAGCGTCTCCAATGCATATTTTTCTATGTTTTCTTTTTGCTGGCCCGCCCTCCTCCCCTATGGTTCCTGGACTTGTTACCAAAGTGTGTGAAGTCACAGAGAGGGTATGATGTCTTTAAGCTCTAATTCCACCTATAGCCCTGGGGACGGGGAAGGCCAGAGGGGCTCCACGCCAGAGGCGCACACGCTGGATAATGACATCTGGCCGGCTAACGAGGACCAAAACACTGGCTCGAAATCCTCTGAATCACACACTCTCTGGGCCTGCCTTTCATGTGCTGTTTTGCTTCTCTGTGTGTGTGTGTGTGTGTGTGTGTGTGTGTGTGTGTGTGTGTGTGTGTGTGTGTGTGTGTGTGTGTGTGTGTGTGTGTGTGTGTGTGTGTGGATACGTATTGCTGTGTGTGTGTTTGTGTGAGGGGATAGGTGTTGCCGTGTGTGTGCGTGTGAGGGGGGATATTTGTTGCTGTGTGTGTGTGTGTGTGGATATGTGTTGCCATGTGTGAGTGTGTTGCCGTGTTTGTGTGGATATGTGTTGCTGCGCACGTGTGTGGGTATATAAGCCACACGTGCGAATATGTGTGTGTTTGTGCATGTGAGAGAGAAAAACAGACAGAGAGAAGTGAATGCGTGTACGCATGCATTTGTGTGTTCTGTGTTTTGTGCATGCGATGTGCACATTGTCCATGTTTCCATTTTGTCCACAGGCTTGCAGTGTTATTCAGAAAGTCGCAATTACTGTCACTTTCAAAGGTACCGCCTGTGGCCCCGGCAATGTTGTGTGGTACAGAATGACTCTGCCTATTCCACTCTTCCTGTAATACTTCGGCCAAGGCTCATTGCACATTAGCGCTTCTCTATTTCATGTTGGTCTTTTCATTTGGAACCCATTTTCATCCATTGCACGAGGATAATGTGCTGGCACTGAGATGCAGGTTCAGAAAAGGCTGGACACACTTTCACAGCCTAAATCTATGCTGTTCCATCCTCTCCCGCTGGGTAATGTTATGGTCGGTTAAGCGACAGAGAAATGACAACGCCCCCAGAACTTTATCACTGGAGCATGAAAGAGATTATTTTATATAACTGAACATTAATAATGATCATTATTATCAAGTTCCGGATGTCAAGCGAAATTCGGCAAGACGGCGGGTGAGTGCATGAACGCATACTCAATTTACTGGTACAGGCTCAGGTGTAAGTGATGTGTCCTGAAATATTCAATCAGCTGCCTGTTCCCATTTTCACCAAGTGAGCAATCTACATCACCCCTTTAACCTTAAATTCACCTTTAATAAGGTACTACAAAGATATTGACGTTGCTTAAATGGCTGAGAAAGTCAATGGAGCATAATGAAGCCATCTCTTTGATACAATTTATGCCAAAATAGTGAGGAGGGCGAAGGAGAGAGAAAAAGAGAAGAGAGGAGAGGAGTGGAATGGACACTCAAGCATTTATCCATTCTATCTCAATTTATTTTAAAGCCCTCCATCTGTTAACTTAAATCGTGAGCCCTGTGCAAACACACAGAGGACCCAACACACAACACTAGGACATATATAAATTATAAATTAATTAAAGGGTCACGCACACTTCACTACACTACAAACATACTGACTGAATTCTTTGAAAGTTTGCTGAGCAAAGATAGGTTAACATTCATCTTGCACCGCAGTACACTGAACCCTGGGCCTGGACCGCCATGCTGTGGTTCAGTCTGTTTCTCAGCACTCCGAGCTAAGTAGACCAGACAGGTGTAACGTCTAAAATTAGACAGAAAGTAGTTTCCCTTTGAAAAAAACGGTCTAGTGTATGCAAGCACAACATGTCTTCTTCATTGTTTATTGTTATTGTCTTAATGTATGCACCTTAATCACCAAGCCAAATTCCTGGTTGGTGTAAAACCCTTCTTGGCAATTAAATCCTTTCTGATTCTGATTCTGATTCTGATGATGTGCATACACGACACATGATTTAACAGTTCAAATAAGAATTAAGTTCTCGCTTGCTTGTTCCCGAAGCCCTTTATTACTCCGGAATCGCTTTCGAAGTGAAACCAATCATCATACAGGCCCCGCCCACTATAGACATTTTAGAAATGTGTTATGGTGTTCTCCCGGGAATATCTGTCAGGCTTTCTCTCTATTAAACAAGGTACTGACCGACATGCTAATCCAAATCTGCCAATAACCGATAACTTAAGCGTGCAATTTGAGCCAATATATTTACATCTTATTTTACTTTTTGAAAATGTTGTGTATTAAAGTCATGATTTGGCATCAATCCATAGCACTGCTATATAATCCATCACTTTTCATCCAAAAAAATGTATTTAAGGGTTTGCTTTGCTTTTAAAGGGGGCATATTAGGCCACCAGGTGTGAGTGTGATTATCAGTCCACCAGCCTACCCAGTGGACTGAAGCTCATCTATCCAGCACAGATCTAGTTGGACACGCCCACTAGGGATGTCATATGGGGCAGATTTTCGAAACCGCTTGTAAGGCTAATCACACTCACACCTGGGGGTGTAATATGTCCCCTTTAAATGTAATCAAAGACAAATTGGTTCTGCTGTCGTCTTTGAAGTTAACACAAGTGCTTGTGGAGTTGACCTTCAATCGCTTGTTAACATGTTAACGAGTTAAAGCTAACATGGGCGCTCGGATTAGGGGTTCACCACAATGGAGAGAAAGAGAGAGTTCGCGTTTCTGTTGACTGCTCAGCAAACAAAGTACAATTAGACCATCGCTGGACAGCAGAACCAACTCCCAACGTGGTGGGTGTGATGGGCTTAGGGTGTGAAGGTCTGGAGGAGGATGGAGTATGATGATGGGGGTGGTGGAGGTGGATGTACCTGTCTGGGCGTCCTCTCTGATTTACTCCTGCACCACTCCCAGTCGCTGAGCTCGATCTTGCGGCCCTCCTCGTGGGAGAGCCTCCTCTCCGGCGCCTCAAAAACGGGTGGTGCGTTGGTGAGCCCTTGCTCCTTCTCCCGGTGGTGGTTGGAGTGGTGGTGTAAACCATCACCACCACCACCGCCGCCACCACCATCTTCATCCCCTCCGCCACGAACCTCTGGTGGAATCTGGACGTCACCGCCTTCCATCGGGCCCTCCCCTACTCCACCTCCGGCTCCTCCACCTCCGCCACCACCCCCTCCAGCCGCGACGGAGGTTTCCATCCGCAGGTCGGTGCGTGAGGAGCTGTCCACGGGCGGCGCGGCGCTGAAGTCCAGCGCCCCGTGTTCGGGCCGCGCGTCAGGAGGCAGGCCGCCGGAGTCGAGCGCGTTGAGGCTGACCTCCGGGTGGATGTCGCCATGGAAGAGGTGGTGGTAGGAGGAGGGCTTGTTCTGCGTGGAGGCCGTCAGCGCCGGGGAGTGGGCGGCCGGGGAGAGCTTGTACACCCGGTAGCCTTGCTGGAAGGACAGCGAGAACTCAAATCTTCTCTTCAGAGCTGTGGGTAGAAGTCACCGGTGACTCACTGCGCTGCTGTGACCCAGCCAGGCCAACACAATGGGAGCCTAATGACAATCAGCCTAGCTCATTACAGTGAGTGCTGTAGTGAGGAGCTAGGGGGCTACGGCGAGGGGCTACGGCGAGGGGCCATTGTGTCAGAAGAGTATGGGGGCCGGTCAAGCGACGGGTGAGGGTGAGTCCCAGTGGAAAGGATTAAGATTTATCTTTTCTTTTTCTTTTTCTTTATTATTCTTTATTATACACAGGTACTAGTAATTCTTTCTCTGCTTTTGACCCATCCGGGTAGCCGGTGAACACATACACACACAGAGGTCCACACACATGGGGGCACACACATGGAGGCACACACATGGGGGCACACACATGGGGGCACACACATGGGGGCACACACATGGGGGCACACCGGCACTACCGGCTGCCGCGGTACAGCGCCCGGGGAGCAGGTGGGGGTTTGCCTTGCTCAAGGGCACCTCATCCGTGGATTTTCTCAGGATTCGAACTGGCCACCCTCCAGTTACCAGTCCAACTCCTTCACCAGTATGCCACGGATGTCCCAAGCATTTCTATGCTTTATTCATGAAGAGTTAGACATGACGGTGTTGGAGAGAGAGAGAGAGGTAGGGACACGCAGCAAAGGACCACAGGCAGGAATCAAACCCGGGTCCCAGCGGTAAGGTACACACTTAATGGCACCCAGAAAAGGGATTCTGATGTCCTCCATGGGTAGGCCACCGCATGTTCACGCATGACCAAATAAACCAAATATGATACAAAATAACTTCCACATGCTTGACAATGGGCAGGTAATACACCGTCTACACCCTTACTGAATGTGAAGCTGCAGGCCTGCGTTCCACCTTGGGGCCAACAAACTGGTAATACACTGTCTACACCTGAAGTGTGTGTGAAGCTACGGGTTCTACCTTTGGGACAATAAACAGGTAATACACCATCTAAAACCCTTGCTGTGTGCGAAGCTATACCGGCCTCGGTGGTACCTTTCGGCTCCCCTGTCGGGTCCCGTCGGCAGTGGATGAAGCAGCCACAGGGCAGGTGGTTCCAGCGCTCGGAGAGGGCGAACAGGGGGGTGACGGCCGGGGCCAGCAGGGTGAGGAGGAAGCCCAGGGCCTCAAGGGGAGGCAGGCGCGCGTCCGTGGTGTGTCGCAGCAGCACCAGGGTCTGGGGACCAACGGAGGCGTCATGGCAAAAGACTGAAGGTCATTGATGCTTTTTTTTGTTTGATGGGTATTTTTATGGGTTTATGATTATGAGTGGAGTTTGTGAAAGGTTAACATGTAGGACTGCTGTATGGAACCTAGCACAGCAACAACAATAAGCATCTACAACGCTCTACAACACACTCACATCACTTAGGGAGATTGATTATGGAAGGTGAGGAACGAGAGACAAAGAAAGGAATATCGAATGCACATAAATGTGTTAATGTTACAACGGGTCGTTGAAAAATAAACAACCTGAAAATCAACTAAATCAGTAGATGTTAACAGAATTTTCACCGACCTGTTGCAACATTAACTTATTTAAACGACACATTTTTAAATCGTGGCATAATTATCCCAACAAAGCTTCAAATAAATATGTTTTTCAGCAATGCCTTTGATCTGTGGTTATTCATTGATGACCACAAACTGCCCCGACCAGCTAAACAAAGCGATGGCCAACATCTAAACGTGAATGAACTCACGCATGTGATGTGTAATCACTCACACACACACACACACACACACACACACACACACACACAAACACACACACACACACACACACACACACACACACACACACACACACACACACACACACACACACACACACACACACACACACACACACACACACACACACACCATGAATTCACATGTATTTTCAATGCCATTCCGTTGCATTCTTACCATGATCGGCATCCAAAGAATAACCCGAACAACCGCCAGAATCATGGAGAAGCGCTTCTGCGCAAACCACACCGGGCTGTCCCCGGCGCTGGGGTCCCGTGGCCCCTCAGAGGAGTACCCCGGAGGTCTACAGGTCCCCGTGTCTTCCCGAAGCCCCGGTCCCGTGACAAACGACACCGGGCTCAGCTCGCTGTATGCGTTAAAACTCGTATTGAGGCTATCCCGGGAGAAGGAGGGGAACTCGCAGAGGGGCGCGGAGCCACTATCCAACCCGCGGGACAACTCGAAGTAGCTCGGGTAGAACAGGGTGCGCTGGGGCTCCCGGGAGCAAAGCAGCTGGTAAGTGAGGGGCCCGAAGAAAAACAGCAGGGCGCTGAAACACGCTGAGTACAGGGAGAAAAGCAGCAAGCTGTAGGAGCTGCGTCTGTCGGGGAAGCAGCCGAGGGTCGCCGGTGCGAAACTCCCCCATCCGCACAGCGGCAGCAGGCTCACCACCAGGCTGACGAGCCACACCGCCGCGATGGCCCAGACCACCGTCAGCGGGCGATGGACGGACTTTAGCATTCCGAACCTCTTGGTGATGTAGAAGGTGTAGGCTGCGATGAGACACGCTTTCATGTTGCTGGAGACCCCCTGGAAAACGTACAGCACCCCCGATAGAATGCACAGCGTCCCGGGCGAGCTATCCTCCCTCTCCCCGTCCCGCACCCAGTGCAGCAACGTGAAGAGGGAGAGGGGCACCACGCTGACCAGGTCGTCCACGGACATCGACGCCACGATGAGACACAGGGACGTCTTCCTCCGCATTCGGAAGAGGGCAAAGAGCGAGTACACGCCTCCGACCAGCGTGGCCAGGGCGATGGTTACGCACAAGGCGAGCAGCACCGCACGCACCTCCGGGCGCTCCGTCTCCCCGGAGGTGGTCTCCAGGTGACTCCTGTTGGGCTCTGCGGAGCCGAGATGCGGGGAGGACATGTTTTGAAGGAATAAAGTTTGGGCCGCTTCGGTGGTTTAGCTATTTGCGGAGGAAACAGAGGTGCGACTTAGTCGGTTGGGTGTCATGGTCTACCCTGGGAAGTTAAAGAAGAACTGGAAGCGTCTTATATTGGCGCCCAAAGGTCGCCACAGATGCGGCGGGGGTTGTCTCCTGAGCCCAGGCAAGTGCGCTCACTAAAAAGCTGCTTTCCAGTGTGTGGAGCTCACGGAGGAATGTTTGCATCCAAGCAGCGTGTCGCGGCGACCTCGTCTCCAGCAGCGGGAGGTTTTACGCACCGGGCGCTTTCGTCACGCCCGTGGAATCATCCCAGTGGCAGCATGCTAAGGGCTGGTCCAATCGCAGCCCTCCACTCGCTCCCCGTTCAGTTCCGTTCATCAGACTGCGCTGTCTTCTGTGACTTAGTTAGTTTGAGCTCGCTCGAGCCACAACCTCCTGACTCTCTCTCTCTCTCTCTCTCTCTCTCTCTCTCTCTCTCTCTCTCTCTCTCTCTCTCTCTCTCTCTCTCTCTCTTTTACTCTCTCATGCGCTCTCCCTCTCTCTCCCCCTCCCTATCTCTAGCCCTCTCTCTCCCTCTCTATCTTTATCCCTCTCTTTCTCTCCCTCGCTCTGTCCCCTGGGTCTCCCTCTCCCTCTCTCCACGCACTCTCTCTTTCGCCTCTGCAATACTAGAATCGAATACAAATGAGTCATTGGGCTTAAAAGCCATTGTTACATTTTTTAGGTAAGGATGTATGAATGATACACTTAAAAACACACATACTGTGTGTGTGTGTGTGTGTGTGTGTGTGTGTGTGTGTGTGTGTGTGTGTGTGTGTGTGTGTGTGTGTGTGTGTGTGTGTGTGTGTGTGTGTGTGTGTGTGTGTGTGTGTGTGAGTGTGTGTGTGTGTGTGTGTGTGTGTGTGCGTGTGTTGGTGTGTTTGCGTGTGTGCGTTTGTGTGTGAGAGAGGGCAGTAGAAAGAGTAAAAGAGGCATGCAAGATTCTCTTCTTCTTTTCTCTGTGCTGATTGGCTGAATGCGTGGTCAATACTATGCTCATCAGTCCATAACTCTCAGCTCAACAAACTCTAGTTCTGAATCCCTACATCAGACTGCCCATCCATTCAACCCTCCCATGAGTTTGTTCAGGGATAGAGAGAGAGAGAGAGAGAGAGAGAGAGAGAGAGAGAGAGAGAGAGAGAGAGAGAGAGAGAGAGAGAGAGAGAGAGACACCTCTGTGTATTTCATTCTGTGAAAGGGGCTTCTGTTTTAGGTAAATTAGATCCGACCACTGAAATTAACTCAAACCGTAGATGGTGGAGCTGTCTAAAGCCATCTGGACTTCTAGAGATTTGATTGTTTATGTTTACCAAACATTTCAGGCCTAACAATTAAAGGACTAGGTTGCTAAAGCTAAGCGGCAGTGGAACAGGTGGATGTCATTATAAGAGGTATCATTTGACCATGGGATGTTGGCTCAGTGCTATCCAAGTTAGATCCAACACCACCATACCATATGGGGAAGTTCAGTGTGTGCATTTGTCCGATTTTGTATGACAGCAAAATAATTAAGACAACTAGTGACAAATGGCTATTGATCTCCAAACAAAATGATTAAATAAATAAATTAGCTGTGACAGCAAATTAGCTTGGACTGCTTCAAATGTAACGGACTGTGAGTGAGATAACTGTTCATATGTGATGAACAACAGTGAAACACATTCCTCTGTTGACATTCAACCTGTTACTGGATACAATGGATGTGTGTTTGTGTGTGTGTGTGTGTGTGTGTGTGTGTGTGTGTGTGTGTGTGTGTGTGTGTGTGTGTGTGTGTGTGTGTGTGTGTGTGTGTGTGTGTGTGTGTGTACATACTTGCGTACGCACATGTGTGTCTGTCTGTGTGTGTGTGTTTGTGCGTTTGAGTGGGCGTGTGTGTGTGTGTTTGTTTGTGTGTGTGTAAGTATGTGTGTTTGTGTGAGTATGTGTGTGTGTTTGTGTGTCTGCCAGGTGCATGTGTGTGTGTGTGTGTTTGATTGTGTGTGTGCATGTGTGTTTGTGGTATGCGTGTGTGTGTACGTCAGCAGTTGCAATTGAAAGGAACCTTGTGTTGTTCTTTTTTTGCCTTCTCAAGGACTTGCAACCCCGGGTTTGAGTGCAAATCCTCTGCTTTCCTTTTTTCTCTTCAATTTACAAAGGTACATCAGGGTTTATACTGACAAATATTTGTAAACGTTAATTTTTTCAGATTTCTACACAACGGTGGACTACAGCCATGAGCACTGAAGACCTGCAAACCAAACAGTACAAATACAGAGATAAAATACAGATAATATATACCTCCATGTACTTTGTGAAGGTTAATGGTCCCTCTACTTCTCCTTATCTCATACTAATAGTTGATGTCCCTCCAGATGTTCTCTCCAGCTGGTCTCTCCGGATGTTTTCTCCAGACCGTCTATTTAGACGGTCATGGTCTCTTCTAAACCATTAGAAGAGATGGTCTTCTAATGGTTTCTCTGAAGAGTCTCTCCAGAGAGTCTCTCCAGATAGTCTCTCCGGAGAGTCTCTCCAGAGGATAAGAAATAATGTCATGGAACTTATTGATACACACCAGAGGGCAAAGAACATACAGGGACCCAAACATGCACTGGCACACACAAACACACACACAAACACACACACACACACACACACACACACACACACACACACACACACACACACACACACACACACACACACACACACACACACACACACACACACACACACACACACACACGTTAAATACACTAGCACAAACATGCAGGTGCCCACACACACAAGCACGCACACGACACACATACACACAAACACGCATTCACCAACACAACGCTGCAATTTATGAAGGCTCACACACACACCCATACAACTATATTCTCACACACACAAACACACACACAAACACACCGTATGCATGAATGCACACACATAGGCACACGAAGAACCACACGCACATACACACACAAATAAAACAAGCTGAGCTCATCGCTAGACTGTAAGGTGACCCACTTAGTGTGAATGTGTCCTTGTGGAGAACATGTGTTTGGATTTGTTCATGTTTTCACATTCAGCGGGAGAAGCACTGCAAGGGAGGCTGTGTGTGCACTGAAAAGAAGCAGAGGGTATTCAACTGACCACAAAGAAAAAAGATAGGGCGACACGAAGGGAAGCGGAAAGGTTGGATACATTAACAAAATAGATAAATGATAGAATGTACTGTGTACGAAAGAAGCACGTGGTACATTAGCTGGTGATATTATGAAGCATTGGTCAAACAGAATGTGGAAAATGGCCAATTTCACTTGCACACGTGTTTCTCACACGTGCACGCAAACACACACACAAAGGCATACCCCACATCCACGCACATACACAAAGAAAGCAACACAATAGATGATACTTGTCTTTACTTAGGACACACCCACAGAGACACACACTTTATGAAACAGTTATATCATGTTCATGCAAATGCACAAAAACAATGTGTTGCTTGTACTTGTTTTTGTCTTGTTTTCATTACAAACAAAACAACTGACAAAGTAAATACCAGATGACCGTTGACTCTGCTGTATCTTCCCAAGATGTATCTTCCCACTGGCGACCGGGCAGTGATTGCAGCACACAACACGAACGAGCCAACAAACACAAGATGGCCATCTATCCTCTGCGGTCCTTCTGTCATAGAGTGAGATTTTAGGATTACATGGGATCAAGGGTGCAGATCTCATTACAACTGGAGGGGGGACCACAAATATGGAGTAAACATGGAGGATTTCCTGGAGAGGACACCAATAACATCACCAACGGCTCAAATGAACTGATGCAACAGATGCAGATTATTTAAAGTTCCTTACAATATATATGAATCACTTCTCTGCAATCACTATACATATTTTCAGAGACAAACTTCCACAAATGGAGCATCATTCACTCTCTGAGAAGAGGTATGGAGGTAAAACCTGCCAATCATACATGAAACACTTCAGACCACTGAGCAGGATGCATTGAGGGACATAAACAGAACCATTAAAAAGTGTTGTTGTGTAGAGAGAACCATTAATAAATGTGTGAATTATTGAAAAAGTGCAGTCGGCTAAATGTACATTTTCAATTAAATAAGTTCATGTTCACAGAAATTGCAGGGGACCGGGCTCTGTGCCTGTACCCGTCATGCATCAACTAATGAATCTGTCGATAAGCTGCGTGGAAGACATGTCATATGTGTATAACATGAGCATTTTATGTGGGGGTTGTGTGATGTATACCTAGGGGTATATATGGGGAAGAGAGGCTACAGGATGTAAACAGCGTGAGACTATGGGTAATACATGGACATATGGGATGTATATGAATGAATGAATTGTTTATTCCTATCACACATTTGAAGAACAAACATAATAGTGTGGTTATAGAACAAACAAGACATCACAAGATATGTTTACACCAATCCCTTTTATTCAATTTAATTCACACAATCATGACAATCATCCATGGTGTTTATACAGTATATATAGTGTAAAGGTTATATTATGGGAAATAACAACCCCTAAATTATATTACTGATATACTGTATTTTGAAGGGGAATCTATAGGGTCTTTTTTTTAATGAATATAAATGTATCTATATATTATAGAAACATAAGCGCTTGCAGAAGCCATGCGTCAAGGCCAGACCGATTCGGCCGTTCTTTTGCTTTATTATGGTGAGTGGTCACCAGAGAGTAGAAGCTGCAGTACACACCGACCACAAGGGCAATAACTGTGTCATAACTTCACCTATAGCTTGATAAATACAACTCGGTCCGCCTAAA
>NC_044063.1:11755647-11763147 GCF_902167405.1 Gadus morhua
GTACAACACAATCCTACATCACCATCTTACAACACACTCTTACAACACAATCTACGACACACCTCAACACCATCTTATAACACACTCTTACAACACAGCTGCTAAACAATCCTCTTGGAATACAGAGGAGTGAAGACTGCATCCCTGATCTGCCTCTGATGTGTGTGTGTGTGTGTGTGTGTGTGTGTGTGTGTGTGTGTGTGTGTGTGTGTGTGTGTGTGTGTGTGTGTGTGTGTGTGTGTGTGTGTGTGTGTGTGTGTGTGTGTGTGTGTGTGTGGGGGGGGTATTATGGAAACCTGCCCTTTCCATGCACTTTCACTATTGTAGTGTGAGGAATGAGTTGATGAATAACAAACTGTTTAATTGAGAATTTGTTGGTCATTTCAGGTGGGTCATTAAAGAAAGGGCTATTTACCATTTGGCAATTACACTCAATGTTGTTTTCCACTTACATGTGTTAGGCCGCACATGAGTAAGGCACCCGTATGAATGCTCAGATATACTCCATGCAACCACTAAATTATCTATGAGCAAGCACTTGTCCTTGCATAGATTCAAAGAATTACCATTGCTGATTCTTGAGAAAACTGGGCTCACAGTGGAGGTTTCTTCCTCACTATGACCTAATAGTTCCTCAAAAGCAAATGCAACATTAAAAACAGCACTTGTCCTTGCATAGATTCAAAGAATTACCATTGCTGATTCTTGAGAAAACTGGGCTCACAGTGGAGGTTTCTTCCTCACTATGACCTAATAGTTCCTCAAAAGCAAATGCAACATTAAAAACAACACTGATACCAAATCAAATGTTTTGGCTTTGTAACCAATGACTGCCACTGAAAATGCTCTTTCTTTGGCGTTCTCGGCACTGAACGCCTTTCATCAGACACTGTTGTGCAGTGGAGCGACAGATGAAACCATTACTGGATGGGATGAGCTTCACTGGGACTCCAGGGAACACTTCTCCACACCAGTGGAGAACTGTCCATGGCTGCACTTCAGATGATTCCATCGCAACATACGCTCTGAAGGCACACCGCACCACCCCTCTACGGATGTTCTTTAGGGAATATCCCGTTGGAAGTGTGATGTTCTGCTTATTCCAACGAATATTAATCACGGAACAACGGTCTAGTTCATCTGGACGTCTCCTCCGTTCCGAAGCATGTCGCCTGAAGCTAAATTTCATATCCCAGCACCTCCGGAGAGCCCAGACCTTGCAGCATGATTGACCCCAAATCTTCGGTAGGGCGGAAGAAAAAATGAAAATCCTTCCTATTATCTACTATGTACGGGAACGGCAGAATCTGAAGGATAAGGGATGAGGAGTGATGTTGTGGGGGGCTAGGAGAGGGTGTGTGTGTGTGGGGCGGGGGGCGGGTACATGTTGTCCAGTTTCCTGCTGTTATCTTTTACAAGGCAGAAAATGTCTAAAAGCAATGCCCCAGAAGAAATGCCCCAGGGCCTTGCCGCCCCTTAAACGACATAGATCTAGAAACACTGACAGTGGTTCTGCAGGCCAGATGAACAGCGTTGATGCTACCATCACGTTATACAAGGTTATGGCTTCTCTTGTCAATCAAATAAGCGGATTCTACACGAGGCACTGCAGGAGCCGGCACTTTGATGGTCTGTCATCAATCCTGTGTGTCTCGCAGCCATGCATGCTCTTCTACGTCTTTGTTTCCCTGTTCCTCATTTGAGACTTTGGGGCGTTGGGAACATCATCATAACAGCAAGGGATACACTCAGTTCTGCATCTCTATGCCTGAGGGATTACTGACAGGTACGGGGAAGAAGTAATTCCAGTACCGCGGGCGTAGGCGATTTAGTGGCCACTGTGAATCTTAATAGTCGCATATTTTCTCCAAATCTACATCCTGTTGTCGGCCTGACTGATGTGATCTCCGACGTGGTGGATGGAAACTGATACATCTTTATCTTTAATCTCCCATCTAGGATCAGTGTTGGTGAGGACACCTTGGAGGCATTACATCTGAAGGCACAACCTTTCCCTTGTGAGAATAACGACTATGGCCCACACATATACTGCGCCTCGCTCACCACCTCTCTGCTTCTCCTCTATACTGATCCACCGATGCCATATGGAACGGGTCATGCTTCCTAGAAGTTCACTGTTATTTACTTAAAGTTTTTAATTAAGTCTTGTACTAAAAACAGCCAGATGGCACCGTGGCACGGTTGTGTTAACGTGGGTCTGATTTTCAACAATTCAGACCTTTTTTGTTATTTCACTTCTCAGCCATTTCCAGACTTTAACAATCATCTGGTGGCTATCCAGGTAGTTTGTTTACATGTGACTTTGGAACAGATTGCCTGGATGTTTAACTACCCATTTAGTCGTTCCATTGCTTTACCTACATGGTCATTAATTTGGTGTTCGTTATCCAAACTCTTTTGGAATGCCGTCTTTGATTCTCCTACTTCATTGAATTTGAACATAAGTTTTTTTATGAGCCCATAGTTCCCTTCATGCCATACAACGCATAGTATTCTGTGAATTCGAAATACACAGAATGTTATTCTTTCAAAAATTTTCCCCACAGCAGGGTAGGTGACAAGGCCAGTTTTTTATTATTGTTAGGATTTATAGTCATTGTGTTCAAATTGTCTTGTCTGCTTGGACATGTCTACACAGGATTTTCAGCAGACTATGAAGATTTTCACATTCTTTTCATAGCCATTTATAATGCAATCAGTTGTGGCTTATTTGGTCAGTGCTTCATAATTAGCTTAATGATAGTTAATTCCTGTAGAAGACTAAAATGCCTGTACATGCATGTACATGTGTATACTTTAAAAGGCATTTACCTCAATGGGAAATGGATATAACAACCTTCATTTATAAAGCTCATTTCTTAACAAGTTACAAAGTGCCCGCAAAGAGGCAAACCATAAAAAGTAGGTTAGGTTAACAGTTAAAAGCTTTTCTGAAAGGTCTTTAACCAGGCTTTGAAACAGCAGGCAGGGTTTGCCTCAGGTATATAACCTCAGGTGTAATGAATATGGTATGAATCTATTTGGAATGAAACCCTGGAAAAAGCTTTATTTTGCTGCAGAGCCGAGACAATATTGTCTGATAGTTAAATTGAAAAATAGATTTGAAAAGTGGATGTGAGCTTAAGTGACCAAAAATCCTTTCTTCTTCTCTCCATTTGTGCCATGTAATTTAGCATATGATTGTGTTTGGAAGCTGCTTGGGTAGTGGAGCTTTTCTTTAAACAGAAAAATGTCTATTTCCTTGGGTGATGGGTTGCTGCAAACAGGTCAGTATTACTTTTCAATGAAGCCCAAATCGAGTGATTGGAGAACTGCCTTTCTCGACAGAAGTCAGTGTTATTGCTGAATGAATTTCCATACACAGGGCGGAGAGGGTTTGTCCATCTGCTTTCTATTCATACAAACATTACTCTTCTTGAGGGTAACATGTTCTCCCTCGATTGGCTGTGAATGCCAACCTAATTTCCCCAATGATACACCTGGCATTAAGATGTATGCTAAGTCATTACAATGCTAAACCACCCTCTGGAAGTGGTTCATAGGTATTGATTTGGACTGATCGATAATGTTGTAATGTGATTTGCAATGGGACTACAACATATGGTAAATACACGAACGAACCCAGAAATGCATTATTTAGAGATTTCTTTGAAATATGAAATGTGCTTTCGCTGGCTGTCTGACAATATGAAGAAATGACTCAGAATTATGACTTCCTAGATGCTACCACCTCCATTATGTAAATACAACAGTAGCAGTGACAGTCTTAATTTCCAAGGGAAAGAGGGATCCAATCTCAATATGAATTCAGGCTACCCATATTAATGCAGTATGCAATCCGAATCCAGTTCAAACACATACACACTACGGCATACATTATGCATGCAAAATCAAGTGCTGTAAATGGAATTATATGCAAGTACTTCACTACTGTGAGTGACAGCATATGAGCTTCATCAATAGGTATAATAATACATTGCATACAATGCATCCCAAATGTCCTGTCTGGGATTAATAAGGAATATCTTTCTTATCGCAATTGCATCTGAAACCAGGGACGTGCACAGGGGGGTTGCTCAGGTTGCTTGGGCAACTGCCCATATGCCCTCCTCGACTCAGGTTGCCCTTCCGAGGAAAAAAATAAAAAATAAAAATATATTTTTTAATCATTTAATGGATGCAGAATTTCATGTAGGCCTAGATAATAAAAATCGCCACTTGAAACATTTCATAAAGTAATGGTGCGGCCACACCAGACGCGTATCTCGCGTAATTTTTACGCGAGATACGCGCGTAAAATGTTGCTTGACCATTTTGTGTCAAAAATGGTCACATACGCGCAATACGCGCCATACGCGCATACGTCACTCGCCTAGATGAGTCCATGTCCATGCAAGTGAACGGAGCGTTCCCTCTTCTTCATAACTATCAAACCAAACATCCTGCACATTCACCGAGCGAACATTACGAAAGTAAAATGCACATTTCTCGCTAAAAATGTTTCCATAAACGCATTTAATGGCGTAACTATGTTACTATTTCCACCCAGAATAAAGAAAGTTGTCGGCCGTGGCTGCGCTGGAGTCCGAGGTAGGAAACCCAAACGCCGCCGTGTTTGGGTGATAGAGTTTAGATCGGGTTAGATTAAATAATCTCGGATATAAATAACAATAATCGGGTTAAATAACTTCACATGGTGTGTCTGGTGTGTTTCCCAGCAGATGTATAGTCCGCCAAGACGTTGAGGTTGCTTAGTAACCAGAGACTCTGTCCATGCAAGTGAACGGAGCGTTCCCTCTTCGTCATAACTATCAAACCAAACATCCTTCACATTCACCGAGTGAACATTATGAAAGTAAAATGCACATTTCTCGCTAGAAATGTTTCCATAAAAGCATTTAATGGCGTAACTATGTTACTATTTCCACACAGAATAAAGAAAGATGTCGGCCGTATGCTTCTGTCCAAGCTCACTACTCTCTGCCAGTGACGTCGGGTCAAGCTCAACGCTGATTGGGCAATGCGTGTCTCGTCAGACGCGTATCTCGCGTACTTCGCGTAAAAAGTTCAATTTTTTGAACTCTTGAAATGTACGCGATATACGCGATATACGCGCGTATAGCGCGTAAATATACGCGCCACATACATTAAGCAACATAAAATGTTGCTTAATACGCGTAATACGCGCGTAAACCAATGGTTCCCTATGGAAAAAATGACGATTTCATACGCGAAGTACGCGAGATACGCGTCTGGTGTGGCCGCACCTTAAGCGTAGCCTCATTCAATTCCGTTCGGGCACTGAGAGTGAAAGTCAGTAGGGGGAGGGCGAACTCTGCCGCGCGGCAACAGCCGCTTTTGCCGCCTCCCCTCTGCCGCCCTTCCCTCATTGAAATGAATGGAGGCGGCGAGTTGCACGCGACCGGAACACCGGCACCTGTGAGACGACTGCCTTGATGTTCTCGGAAAAGGTGCATTTGAGATGTATAACAAACAAACAAACAATCATCATCACGTTTTATGAAATTAATTACAATCTTCATAAATCCAGGCTCAGTTTGCCACGTGACGTTTAGCCTAAATAATCAGACAGCTAGCTAGCTTGCAGACAAGCAGCCCGTTATCACATAGTCTACACATTTTTTGGTAGGCAAACTAAGCTACATGTCTGCTGATAGTTAGTTTCTAACATTTTGTTTTAACAAGAAGAATAAATGATGGAAGTAATGCATCACATGAATTCTTTCATTCAAAATGGTTCATGCCTAAATCTTATCACTATTTTGGGTATTGTTTGTTATTGTTAAGTGAAGCCGAATTGCCCAGTGAAAAGAGGAGGATTCAGGAGAGAGAGAGACAACTAAAGGAGGCAGCAAAGTGGAGCACATCACTACAGGGTAGTGATGTGCTCCGAAATCCGAAATCAGTGTGGTCAAGAGCGGCTGTCTGACCTCCTCCTGCTGTCCATAGAGAAGGACATACCAATCGACAAAGAAGAGGTACTGAAGGCTTCTCTTTTGAAGCTTTGCATTTTTAAAATGTCAATTTGGAGAAACTTATCAGTGACTTGATAGGATGTTGTTTAATTATGTTTGTGTTCATGTTATGTTCTTCTTCTTCAAGTCATGTTTTTCTGCATTATCGTTAGTAGTAGTTATTTCAGTGTTTTACTTATTTGTATTAATATATTAATAAAGACCCTGTTATTCTCAGTCCTTCATATAGCCTGTGAGTTATTTTTTTTTGGGGGGGGGTGCCCTTTTTTCAGGTCAGAGCAGCTGCCCCTCAAACTTCCTGTGCACGTCCCTGTCTGAAACAGTATTTTACTTGTGCATTTGCCTTCAGTTAAACCAAAAAATCGACTGACTGCTCCTCACTAATTGTGAGGAGCATGTCAGAAGCAAAGGATAGCCTATTATGAATAAAAAATAATATGTTTGGGGCTAAATTAATCAGCAACTGTCTCGTGTGCTCAAAGAGATTTTTCATGCGGCTGCAGATGCAATCTTTTGACCCGGTAACCTCATATTTCTACTGAGTTATCTAGCTAGAAATTACTTCTCCCTCAAGCTCAGTGAAAACAAATTGCTGTTGAGGCTTTTTTTTCAGAAAATACTTTAGAAACGTTAATTTGATCCCAAAAGCGGCCTGAAGGAAATCCAATACAAGATGGAAGGCAATCATATAAAATAGATTTGGTTGATATTCACTTAGTTTAGTAAATATATTCTGGCCCAAAGGTTTAAATTAATCCTAACGACGTTGTCTCCCAGGCCCACTTCCTGGTGCCGTTGCGTTGCACACCTGAGACCGCTGCCTACTCATCTGTCTTCATGGCTAATTGAACAGAACAACATGGAAACATCTACACCACCTTAAGTGGTATTTGCTTCCAGGAAATGTATGCATCATGTATATCATTCGGTGAACTGCTGACCTGTATCCTTTAGGTAAGGGCTCTCCCGTTCAAAGCCTCTAATGGTTACCTACGGGGATAGAGTAGACATCACCTGGAGCCATCATGTGGTCTAATTATATCCTTCAAGCTACATCTTCCACCACTGGAGATCCAGGGAGAGGGGGTGACAGGAACGGTGTACAGACAGCCCATCCCAGCAGGGCAGGAGCTGGAGATGATAACAGACGTGGGATCCACTGCCAGCATGGTGTGCAGCCAACGTTCATTCCCAGATAAGTCCAGGGAGTGAAGGGAAGCTAATCTCAATCACCTCAGAGATAACATGAAAGAGACAAGAAGAGGCGGTGAACTTCGGTTTCGAGCAAACTGACACAACCCCACACCACCAGGTGAACCCAGGCCTTCATCTTCCTGAGGCAGGCTGGGAAGGGCTGCACTCAGTCAGCTCTTCTCAAGTTGGCAGGTGGGGGTGACATTGAGATGTTCTACCTGATCATGTGGCCAGAGGAGACAAGGGTGGTACGTCTGGTGCCATGCCTCCAGGGGAAAGTGTTGTGGGA
>NC_044063.1:11768147-11783147 GCF_902167405.1 Gadus morhua
AAACAAGCTTGATGGATACGGCAGTGGGCCAGCATACACATTGAGCAGAGTGGTTTCAGTGTAGACCGAAGGTCTGCCGTCGCTGTGTTCCTTCGGTCCGCTGCTGGGGGGCCCAGTGCAGCCCCAGCAGACCCCTTCAGAGAGGGAGGGCTGTCTCTGACCCAGTGGGACATCCGAGCACACTGTATATCTGAGCCCGTCACTAACAAGGATGTCACTGTGCTTCAACACATTCCAAAGGAGAATCCAGGGGCTGTACCACAAAGTGCTTTCTTGTTTTGTAAGCTTGACTAGTCCTGGACAAGAACGTTGTATCGTGTATCAGTTATTGTTATCATAGTTATTCTTTCTTTTTCTGCTCGTTTGATCAGTGCTGAGCTCACATCCCCAGAAATACAGTGTTTCAGTGTTGATAAATGGACTCCCAGCCGAGAAGTAATGGGTTCTTGCCACGGTGTTCAACACCTGAGATAAATAATTCTTAAGCGCCTAGTGAATGGTAAATGAAAGGGATTTGGCAAGGCAAATAGCGTTGACTTAGATTTATTGAGGTAGACGTGACTGGTTAAGAGTCTAACTTTATTCTAACCTGTTGTAAATCTTTTTCTTTCCCCGAAGAGCATGTGGCAACAGGAAGCATTGTAAAATGTGTGTCTGTGTGTGTGTGTGTGTGTGTGTGTGTGTGTGTGTGTGTGTGTGTGTGTGTGTGTGTGTGTGTGTGTGTGTGTGTGTTTGTGTGTAAAAGATATAGAGAGAGTGTGTAGGTCTGTACATTTTTGTGTGTATTCTTGTGCATTCTTGTATGTTTGTTTGTGTGTGAGTGTGTGCACATGTGTGTGTGTGTTTGTTTGTGTGTGTGTGTGTGTGTGTGTGTGTGTGTGTGTGTGTGTGTGTGTGTGTGTGTGTGTGTGTGTGTGTTTGTGTGTGTGTGTGTGTGTGTGTGTGTGTGTGTGTGTGTGAGTGTGTGTGTGTGTGTGTGTGTGTGTGTGTGTGTGTGTGTGTGTGTGTGTGTGTGTGTGTGTGTGTGTGTGAGAGAGAGTGTGTTTGTCTGTACATTTGTGTGTGTATGTCTGCATGTGTTTGTGTTATAAAGAGAGAGAGAGGGTGTTTGTGTGTGTCTTTGTGTGGTTGTGTGTGCGGAGGTGAGAGAGAGAGTGAGTTTGTTTGTGTTTGTTTGTGTGTGTGAGTGTGTGTGTGTATGTATTCATGTACACGTGTGTGTGTGTGTGTGTGTGTGTGTGTGTGTGTGTGTGTGTGTGTGTGTGTGTGTGTGTGTGTGTGTGTGTGTGTGTGTGTGTGTGTGTGTGTGTGTGTGTGTGTTTGTGTGGGTGCGAGGGGGTTATTAGAAGTGTCTCTGTGAAATGAAAATGAGGCAGTGCTATCAAACATAGGTATGTAACGTTCTACTAATCGGGTCATCGGGCCAGACTTTGCCACATTGTTCGAATGCTCACCTCATCCCCTTGGTCTTACCTCAAACCGACCTGTAAATGGATGTCTGTGTGTGTCAATGTGAGTGTGAAAGAGAGTGAGAGAGAGAGTGTGTGAGAAAGAGGGAGAGTGCAACAGAGAGAGAGAGCGAGAGGGAGGAGTGTTGCTTATTAGGGATTAAGGATTAATTGCCTTTAAAGCCTTAAAAGTTAGTCTTTACAACGTGTTCCTCGCACTTTGTAACGCTTCCCCTTGGCCTTTGAGGGAAAAACAATAGTGCTTAGGGAGACTCAGGGCGAGCAAGCACAAGGGAACGGCAGCAAATTCTTACACTCTCTCTCTTTTCCTCCTGAGTGAGAGAATATTAAAGGGTAAGGGTGAACTTCATTTTAACCGACTAACTACGCGGCGAGTGGTTTAACACACCGAGCACGTCTTTAATATTTGCCTCTCGCTCCTTGTGTTTTTTTTTTCCCTTCCTTTTCTTCCAATCCGACGCATCTTTTATTTCATTATTCAAATTTTACTCCAGTCCCTCAATTTCCTTTGTCTTCTTTCCTTGCCCCCTGCTCCGGTGACAGGTGAGTTGACACAGCCAGCGTCTGACAGAGGAGATCTGAAGATGACGGAGAACGCCCATCACCCCAAGTCGGCCAAGAAGCCCCGCTGGACCTCGCTGGAGATCGGCCTGGTCACCATCGTCACCTTGCTCTTCATCATCGTGGTGTCTCTCATCGCTCTGTTCGCCACGCAGAAGGCCGGTGAGCTCGGGGGAGGGACCGGGGTCTGCTTGCCTGTCTCCCAGCAGCACTTACAATTACATTCTCCTTCGTCAGAGTGGGAGTATTTCTATGGGCTTGATGTGCCTTAATATATTTTTGCATGATTATAATATGATTCCTCTTTAGTCATGCTTTTAACCAGAGTGACCCAGAGTGTTTTTTTCGTAATGAGTTTCAAATTAGCATCTAGGGGTTAGGCATCAAGGATCAGGCGTCCTTGATGAGTCTTTGAGGCATCCTCGATGCCTATGGATGCTCACGGGGCTACAGACCCTGGGGTTCGAACCCAGAACACTTCGGACCACCTTAACTACCAACTAGACTATTAACGTCAGCTGACTCCAAAGTAGCCTTGAAAGGTGTGCATGTGAAACGTCATGGGAAAGAAACGACCCCGTGAATATGCACACACAACAAAATGATTACCGAAGTGCAAAGAACAACATTGGATCAGCGTTTTCGACGAGTGAATGCGTCCGACCCTGATCTCTTCCTTTCAAACTGCTGCAAAGGGACTATTACTGCCACACACAACATATTGGGAGAGGGTTTTTTAGTGGCCTCATAGTCTACCAGTCTGCCGTCACGCTGGTAGAAACCGGTTCATTATTTCTACTTCCAAAAGGTCAGAAACCTTGAAACAATTGAACCTAACTTTTGGATTCAAACTTAGTTTAGCTTTGTTGATGTGGAATTGTCCCGTTTGCTTTTTCAATTGTGACTTAAACAATGGGATACGGTCTAAGATGTGTCTGCCGTTCTTTATTGGATGTGACACATCTCAAGAACAATACATAGTCTCACAGTCTATCAATTCAACTCCACATTATGATGCCTTACATTTCATGTCATATTTAAATGCATACCCGCGAGTTCGGTGGAACAGGAAGACAATGAATGTCAACTTCATCAGTTGAGCGTATCTTTATAAAGAAAGTGAGAATGCTCTATCACTGCTTTAAAGCGATTAAGTTGGGATAGGGCTATAGTGGTGTAGTTCCTCATTATCCTGGTCGTTATCATGTGCTACCTGATGAATGTAGAAACCATCCTGTGAGGAGGGGGGTAGACCTCGTCTTGGGGGGGGGGGATGTCTTCTGTTCTGCTTGTTTGTTAGTCCCTGCCTTTAGGTCGTCTCCCGCATGGGAAGGCTTTGAGTGGCAGTTGTAATATTCATGACAGTAAGACATAACACAAACACTTTAAACACACCATGGTTCAAGAGACTCTGAAATGGATGAGAAGGGAAGCTGTGAAAAAAAGATGAGATGCAGGTGGAGGTTCTTCAATAAATGACTCCATAAATGTTTTCACGGAATAATGATCTTTTTAAAAATTCGTCCTAGATAAAATCTGCACAACTGCCGACTGCACACAATCAGGTAAGGACCTTGCATGTTTTTGTGCGTGTGTGTGTGTGTATGTGTGTGTATCTATGATATTTTGCCAAAAATATGCCAATGGGCATATCGTTGCAATTTCGGAATAACAAAAACAGATTAAAATGTTGTGAGGTTTTACATATAGTAAAACTTCACAACAGTCCTATAAAATCACGCCAGTCTCCTGAACAATTGTTTTCCTCTCCTGTGGTCTAATCAGCTCTCAGTTTCTATGATTAGCAAGCCTAATTCTTTAATGTTTCATTTTTCATCCATCTTTATTCCTCTGCTGCCCGATTAGCCGCTTAGCCGCTTAGCCGCTTAGCGATCACATCTCTACAACATGGCACAGATATCTGTGAGAACAAGCGGCCTGTCTTCCAAACCCTCAGTGTTTCTCCCCCCCAGTACACACAGATCACTGCGAACACATTTCCTATCACTCCGATCTGACTGGAAGGACTTTAATGTCCTAGGCTATGATTGATTGCAGACTATTCAACTTGACACAATGCCCAGAATTATGCATGACGGTCGACTAATTACAAGTCATAATGATTTGTTTGCTCCCCTTAAGATACAATATATCACGTTGTTATTACACCTAAAAGACAGCAAAGGAAGTTGAGCTTTTTAGATGATTTTCCGTCAAACAGAGAAAGGTATTCATTTGTTGATTTGCGACTTCCCTGAACCCCAAGTTTGGGGGGTGGAGTCATCGACGCCCCAACCCCCGGGATCCTTCATCATCAATTGGGCGTGATCAATACGCACATCCTTCCTCACACTCAGTCCCGCCCCTGATAGCCCATTGTAGTTGATCCGGAAAGGTTTATAGATTCTCTTTCCTTCCACCCAGCCTCCCGCCTTATCGAGAACATGGACGCCAGCGTGGACCCGTGTGAGGACTTCTATCAGTATTCCTGCGGGGGCTGGCTGAAGAAAAACATCATCCCCGAGACCAGCTCCAGATACAGCACCTTTGACATCCTGCGAGATGACCTGGAGGTTGTCCTCAAAGGTCAGAGGCCTGCCAACCGGGGAGGCCAACACGTCGATACACACACACACACACACACACACACACACACAC
This sequence comes from Gadus morhua, assembly GCF_902167405.1. Lineage (NCBI taxonomy): Eukaryota > Metazoa > Chordata > Actinopteri > Gadiformes > Gadidae > Gadus > Gadus morhua. The sequence goes on from NC_044063.1 coordinate 11,772,836, forward strand.
ACACACACACACACACACACACACACACACACACACACACAGATATACACAAAGATACACTGAATACACACATACAAAGACATGCACAGATACACAAACACACACTCACATACAGATACACATACAGGTACACGGAACACTCACACATACAAACTCACGCACACAGACATAAACATATAGATACACACACACACACACACACGCACACACACACACACAGATACACAAACAAATGCACATGATCACACAAACACAAACCAACACCGATACACACACACACACGTAAACGCACACACACACATACACAAATTCACGCGCACACTCACACACCCTCACATATGCACACGCCCATATAGATACACACAGACACACTCTCTCTCTCACACACACACACACACACACACACACACACACACACACACACACACACACACACACACACACACACACACACACACACACACACACAGAAACACACACATACACACACAAATCTATTTGCAGTAACATAGACAGAGTAACATGCAAGCACACACCCACACACACACACAGACATGCACACAGACACACTTAAACACAACTGGAACAGAGAAACATAAGCTGTGTACTGGTGGCATCAGTGTGTGATTCTAAGTGCACATAACTTTGATTTCAGGAAAGTCAAAAGTGAACTTTCCATTCCTCTGTTTCAGTGGAATGTTAAAAAAACACATCTGGCCTAATGGGTTTATTGGCAATATATACTTCATGTAGTATCTCTCCTTCCAACACACCCTGAGGCCAAGTTGCTTCCTGGAAAGTGTACTTACTGCTTGGTCTTAAACAAAGTCAACAGTTGCTGGAGACACTTCAGCTTGTTGTTAGAATTGATGTCCACATACCTGTAGATACTGTTCGGAATGTTGTAGAAGAGATAATTATGAAACACAAGTGTTTAAACTGTTTTAATTGGGCTGGTTGGATGGCAAGGGAATCTAAACTGTACTTCACTTTCTACACACTGGATGATGGCGAATCTATGTGTGGCAGAGATTTGGATTGGAATTAATGGCAAGCAAAATCCTTTTCCCAAAGGAGTCTGTTTAGATTGAAATACACTGAGACGAGAAGAAAAAGAAGCAGCATTCATTGTCAAGTTTTCCTGAACCTCAACGTGTTTGTAGAGGTGCTCTGAGGACAGCGCCCTGGGATTATGAAGTGCTCATGAGACGTTGCTAACTGATCTCCAGGCATTCAGGCTGTAGAGATGTAACAGATGTCATGGGCATTTGGCAGCAGAGCTGGCCAGCATGGGGGCTTGAGTTTGTCAACAGAGCTGGGCATCACCAGTGTCTGTATGTGTGTGTGTGTGAGTGTGTGTGTGTGTGTGTGTGTGTGTTTGTGTGTGTGTGTGTGTGTGTGTGTGTGTGTGTGTGTGTGTGTGTGTGTGTGTGTGTGTGTGTGTGTGTGTGTGTGTGTGTGTGTGTGTGTGTGTGTGTGCGTGAGTGTTTCTGTGTGTGTGTGGGTGTTGGTGTGCATGTGGATCCCACTGTATATTATTAAAGCGTTCAGAATGTGAGTGTGTGTGAGTTTATGGTTGTGCCTCTGGTGGTTCACCTGCCCTTAAAGTTGCTATAGGTGAGATTCCAGAGAGGTAATGAGAAAGAGAGAGAGAGAGAGAGAGAGAGAGAGAGAGAGAGAGAGAGAGAGAGAGAGAGAGAGAGAGAGAGAGAGAGAGAGAGAGAGAGAGTCACAAAAATTTGTCGCTCCCCTCAGTGCTCCCTCCCTCCCACTTTTCTCCGTCAACCAGAAGTGTCGCGTTTTCCGCACCTGTGATTGACAGTTAAGATGAGGTATCCACACCAATCAGCTGGACCAAAAGATGCCGTGATAGGTCGGGAATGATTTGGGGCTGGTCTACCATTTTAATTGGCTCATACGGAGGCAGGCGCAGTCTACTGGAAGTATATACTCTCACACCTCTTCTCCCTCACTAATAGCTGACGGATCGCAGGGTTATTTCCAACCAATTACTCTGAAATGATAGCTTACCTGCAGCACCTTTACCCAGGGCAGAGACATCTTGTTAGCGTTGTTATTACACACTGGAGACTGGGGACTCCCATTTCAAATAGAGAGAATGAGCTATCCATCTTGTACGATTAAAGAATAAGGTGTAACACTTGAAAGTACAAACACATTTATTAACCATTATTACTATTACTTTAGCTAAGTATTGAGAAATGATTAGCTAACAATGATCATCGGTTAACTATTGGTCTCGCAAGTAACTATTCACTAATGGTGGTCATGTTCAATAAGTTCATGCTGTTCATGTTCACTACGGTCAATAATTACAGGGTGAAGCCACTAACCCTTACTCTTACCTTTACCCTAGCCCTCATGTTAATGCCATATATTAGTACTTAATACTGCATTCACTCATGGTAATTAACAGTTCATGCACCTTTTTATGCACCTTAGTCATAAATTGTTACCGAAATTGAAAAAAAATTAAACAAGGAAGGAATCGATATCCTTGGAAAGAGGTTCTGGGAAAGATGTTGATAAGTGTACTCAAGTTCCCGAAACAAACAAACACACAACATTTTTCTAATTTGCTGTTGTAGTTGAGACACAACGGTCAGAATAAGGGTCTGAATCACAGGGATAAGTGGACCGAGATGAGGGAGGAATGTGTGTTATCTGGCTGGTTCAAGATGGTTTTTTTTGCGGATTTCTTGGAGTTCTGGCTGATTGTTGATAACATACATTTGACCATGAGAGAACCAGACCACTTTGTCATTTTGGGTCGCTTGAATACAAAGATAGAGAGTTATCTATCCCCAAAGGGTAGAATTAGGTGACGCAGTAGCGCACAGAAGCACAAAGGGGAATACTAATGTAGATATGAATTTGGAACAATATATATATTTATATACATAGTTTTTCCTTTGCTTGCCTGCCACTTTTGGATGACATCTGTCTATATCGAAAAAGGTGTGGCTGGTTTTTTATGCAATGTGGCATCATTTGATTTTTTTTTTCAAATTTGGCAGACTACATTGGAACCTGCATTTTAGATTTTACAGAAAAAGTCTTGTTACTAGTGGAACCATTTTTTTTCACACATCCCTCATTTATTTTAGGACTTTGATATTTCAGGGTAGCAGAAAACATTTCTACAAGGTCTAGGGGCAGCTGTTGTCTTTGGGGATGGGTCGGGGCTAGAAGGAGACCTCACAACACATATTTCATCACCTCTCTTGGTCTGCAGACAGGATGAAAATGCACTAAACAAAAATGGTGTCTCTGTCAAGAAAATCGGTTTCAAAAGGAAATCACCCATCCTTCCACACCTTTTCCCCCCTCTCATAATGTTTCTATCTTTCATCCCCCCATCTCTCTCTCTCTCTCTCTGTACTGACTCATGGGTAGAGTCAGTACAATGCTAGTGTTTGTGAGACTGACAGCACGGCGTAACACACAACGATATAAACCGACGACACATTAATACAGTGCATATCTCCTCCCCACCACCCTCACCTATTGTTAAATGGTTCTGCTTCCTAATCAGTTCTCTCTTTATGACATGTAGTAAAGATAAAATACATAACAAAGGGCCTAGGCTGGGCACATGCAATGCAACAAGGCATTTACTCTCTTGACCAAACCTCGAAACCAGCAAGAAGAGAGCAACAGCGGCATTACAAGACCTTGTAATGTAGAATTGTAGAAATGTAATTCACAGCAGGGAACGATATCTCGGTCGGTTTTAATAATAGTAATCCCCAAGGCTTGACATTGGGCATCTTGGTCTAAATACAATTTAACGCTCTTCATATTAACTATGATGTACAGCCGCTGAGGATGTTGTAGAGCGATTTAAATAAAATGACAGCGGGGTTAATTTCCAGGCTTCAATTAAATGTTGCCCTTTAAATTGACATGGGTCTTTTGTCGAACTGAGAGCTGTTAAAGATTTCATGAATTAATTCATATTTTACTCATTTTATTAAACCCCATTTTCCAATTGAAACTATTGGGCAAAGAACCATTAAAACCATTATTTTACGAGGCCATAAGAAAAAAGATTCACAGCTTTGAAGAATGAAAAAGCCCGCAGAGAGAACTAATTAAAGACGGTGGCAGTGATAGAGAGTGAGGAGTGATATAGGGACTGAGGAGTGAGCACAGGAAGCCGCCCACTGCATGTGTGTGTCTGTGTGTGTATGTGTGTGTGCTTGTGTGTGTGTGTCTGTATCTGTGTCAGTATGCGTGTGCATGTGTGTGTGTCTGTGTTAGTATGTGTGTGTGTGTGTGTGTTTCAGTATATGTGTGTGTGGGTGTGTCAGTATGTCTGTGTGTGTGTGTGTGTGTGTGTGTGTGTGTGTGTGTGTGTGTGTGTGTGTGTGTGTGTGTGTGTGTGTGTGTGTGTTTGTGCATTTTCCCTCTTTGACTTCTGCTATTGATGCATAAGATCGACCATGTGACCACTGTCTTCTGTCCCCCCCCCCTCCCCCTGCCCAGCCCAAGGTAGGATCTCTGCCCAATCTGCAGGGCCCTGAACACAGGGGGGGGGCGGCTCAGGTGGCTCTCGGGCAGTAAAACACTGTTTTATGTGTTTGTGTGTGTGTGTGCGTTTGTGGGGGGTGTGTGTGTGCTTGCACTCAAATTTGTGAGACTATAAGGTGTGTGCGTGTGTGTGTGTATGTGTGTGTGTGCGTGTGTGTGTGTGTGTGTGTGGGGTTGTATGTGTGTTTGTGTTCATGCTTGGGTGTGTGTCCATATGTGGGTGTGGGTGTTTGTGTGTGCACGTGTGTTTGTGTCCATGTGTTTGTGCGTGCATATGTGTGTGTCTATGAGCGTGTGCATGGGTGTTTGTGTACATGTGAGTGTGTGTGTACTAAGTTTGTTTGTATGTGTGTGTGTGTGTGTGTGTGTGTGTGCGTGTGTGTGTGTGTGTGTGTGTGTGTGTGTGTGTGTGTGTGTGTGTGTGTGTGTGTCTGGGTGCTTGGGTGCGTGTGTGGCTGTGTCTATGAGCGTGTGTGTGTATCCATGTGGGTGTGTGTATACTAGGTGTGTGTGTGTGTGGGCGTGTGTTCGTGTGTGTGTTTGTGGTGTGTGTGTGTGTGTGTGTGTGTGTGTGTGTGTGTGTGTGTGTGTGTGTGTGTGTGTGTGTGTGTGTGTGTGTGTGTGTGTGTGTGTGTGTGTGTGTGTGTGTGTGCTGTGGGTTTGTCAGTGCTTGTAAATGCCTTGGATTGATTTCCAATGATGTTGAAGGTCATCATTGACTATGAGGGTCAGCACTCCACCTGTGACTACTGGATTGGTTGTGTACCTGTGTGAAATACATGTGCATCTGTGTGTCCGTATTCATGCATGTACACATGTGCCTCTGTGTATTGGTGTGTGTCTGTGGTTCACCCTAATCTACTTGCAATCATTTGGCATACTTTAAATCATTTGGAATATGTAATTACAAATTATTTAGTGCAATGGTTTTGAAGAGCTGGGTCAAGTTCTGAAGGTGTCGGTGTGTGTGTGTGTGTGTGTGTGTGTGTGTGTGTGTGTGTGTGTGTGTGTGTGTGTGTGTGTGTGTGTGTGTGTGTGTGTGTGTGGGGGGGGGGGGTAAATTTGGCATTAAGACAGAAGTATATTTGAACATCAAAGACATAACAGGTGCAAATCAACTTCTAGGCAATGATGCCACGCTTTCATCATAAAACAAAATTTTCCCTTAAAATAATCAAATAAACATTCCGAAAAATTGGAATAGCAATATAGCAAGTTTCATTTGCATCTGTATCAAATCGTATAACGAGAATATGGTTCAAGGAATAATTTTAATACATGGCAAAAAACACAGAAGAAATCTCTTTTTTTGTTGCTCTCCAACTGGGTTTCGTCCTACCTAGTTCAATTTCGAGACTGGCAGGCAGATTATTAATAAATCAATACATTATTAATAAAACCACAAAGATCACAGGCCAATGATCCCAGGAGCATGTTTAATAATGCAACAGTTTGCTGGTCCCCTCCTGACAGCGTGGGCAAACACACAAGCTTTAAAAGTCACACTAGTTCAAACGTAACATCTTCCATCATCCGCCGAGCTTGAAAGAAACAAATAGAGCAACGTGAGGAGAAACAGACAGATGATCATAGTATAACTATATTTAGACTGTTTACAGCCTCATTGAGCTGCACACAGCCTGCTTGGGTTCATTTCATCTTTTGGCCTATTTGTGGACATTGTGAGAGTAGCCGAGAAGGATCGGATAGTTATACGTTTAAAATAACTTTAGGAATGTTTTTTTAGGTTACTAACGCAACAACTTCAAAGCCCTGCATGTTTTCCGCCCTGGTCTCGGCCCCTGTGGTTGGTTGATCAGTTCCTCCACTACCTTCCTAAACGGGGTCCGCTGTCTCTTGCGCCCCCCTGTTCAGAGACCTTAATGAGGGACTTCATAAGCCCTAGGGAAACCAAAACAGTCGTGTTGTAGGTATCCCTCTTCCTGCCACCCTGCTACCTCTAAACAGATTGACTGCATGGCTAAACTTGCATGATAAAACCTACAGAGTAAAACACAAGAAACTATTCGAAAAGTTTTATTTTTTCTTCAGCTCCAGCGTCAGGCGAGGGGACTTGAAGGTAAGGATGGAACCAAGGCCTGATTGAATAGACTGACGAACACATTCGTCTAATTACAGACCTCTTCTTCTCTGTTTTATTTTTTTCGTGCGTCTATTTTGAATTTAGAAGTGGAATATCAAGTGGCTTGGATTGTCTCACCCTCAAGCCGGTGGCGCTGTCTTCCACCTCCACTTCACAATTTCACGTGCGGATGGCTTTCTCCCCACCGTGGATCTAACACGGGTGACCTTTGAAAGGCAAATGGAGACACAGACGAGCGGCAAGGAAAAGAGCAGAAGCACACATTGACACAAACTCAATTGAGATTCTGCACAAAGCAGCGTGTTTCGGGCTTATTGAAGTCATTCCTCAAACAAACATCAGGTACCACAGCATCGCATCTCTAATCCTTCACAAACACACATCCACACGCACGCACACACGCACACATGCACACACATAGACAGCGCCACACACACACACACACACACACACACACACACACACACACACACACACACACACACACACACACACACACACATACACAGACACAACATCACCCTACAACACAGAGAACCACACATATACACAAACACCTACATACACACACACGCCACATCCCTAAACACAAATACACAGTCACAGACACATAACACAGCCACACCAATACCCTTCTGCACACACTCACAAGCACACACTCACACACGCGCACACACACACGCGCACACACACACACACACACACACACACACACACACACACACACACACACACACACACAAAAACAACGCCACAAACAAAAACACACACACACACACACACACACACACACACACATACACACGCACACACATTCACACAATCACACCGTCCTACACACACAAACATACACACACACAAACACAAGGGAGTATAGCACTGCTAACTAAACATAAACACCAGGAGGTCAGTAATCCACACACGATGTGCCCTTTGGCAGGAAGCACCCTAGGAAGAGTCAGCCACTGTGGGCATCATTAAGACTAAATAAGCACATAAATAGTGCACACAGCAATGGGCAAATAGACGGCGGATTACCCAAACGGAGACATGTTCAGTGAGAAAGAAATGGCCAGACACGGAGGGATTAGCCACTGATGAGGACATTTTCGATGTTGTACTCTGTCAAACAAATTAGAAAATATTTACTGAAGTAAACGCACAATATTGCTCTGAATTGATTGAACCTTTTTCATTTTTTTATTATCGAATTTTGTTTGAATTGTGAGTCTGCTTGGCAGAGACCCCTTTCCAGTAAGATTTTTTATAAATATACAAATTTACTGCTACAACACCAACATGTTTTGTATTACTATTTCTTTTATTTTCATTTAGCATACGCTTGTATCCAAAGGGATACATTTTTTCTATTTTCTCGACTTTCGTTCCCCCGACTGCCTCTTCGAATGGTCTAGTGGAACAATCAACTTCTGAACACACGAATGCATCCTCTCGTATTTATGAATGATGAGACAATGTTTGTATCCACTTTAAACAATCTGAATGCATTGCCCCAGAAAGGGCAGAGTTAAGCTGTATTTTCTGATTCATTGCGGAGATAGTCGACCGATTTGGAACTCGTTCGCGCGTGTGGAGGAAGCTTTCGGAGAGGAGAACATAATAAGTGGTTTCATTGCCGGCCAGCCTACATGGTTTTGATTTGAAACCTTTACAGACGCTTTGTTACATTTTACCACTGCTGGCCGATTTTTCGGTGGCAGATTATTACACGCATACAGATCTCCAGCACATGAAACAAATGCGAGCGAGAGTGAAACGCCCGCTCGCCCGGATTTAAGCTTGTCTGCCGTCCGACTTTAGATACTAATCTAAAGCCTGATTTGTGAGAAAAGAACGGATGTCACCTGGTCTAACTCAATATTCTGTCGGCCAGATAGAACACCTCACATATTATCCTGGAAGCTGTAAGATATTAGTATTTACTTGGGTGCTACGAATCCCTTAAGACACTTTCATCCAGGTAATTTAGGTGCAGAGGATTAGGCATGTTACTCGTTGATGCGTACTGGTCGGCTGTGGACATTGGGCATCGAACCCTGATCCTTTTGGCTGAGGGGCGACCACCTCAGTCACTAATCTATCCTGGCCTTTATCTTGAGGACTGCCCCTAAATTTGAGATGATAAAACCTACAAGGTTATATTTTAAAGTAAAAACAAAGCCAGTACCCCATGGTTTGTTGATGAGGCAAAACTTCAGTCCAGCTATACTGTTATGCCATATTTTGGTTAATCAAATATAATGGCTCCCACTGAGCACTAATTCTTCTTCCGTCTTCTCTCTTAGGGGTCCTGGAGAGAACAGTGGAGGGGGAAGCGATGGCTCTCACCAAGGCCAAGACCCTGTACAAGTCCTGCACCAATGAGAGTGAGTCTGACGCAGTCCCCACATAACCACGTGCACACCCACACCCACAAACACACACACACAACCACACAAATCACCCTACTAAACGCACACCCACACACACACAACAAAATCCTACTACATATACAAACACACACACACAAACCTCCTACATACACACATGTCCCCACATAATCACGTCCCCACAAAACCATATCCACTTCTAGAATGTGTTTACTAAAGTGTGTTAGCTCTGTTTAAAGTGAGCTGGCTGCATCCCACACTGTTTAAAGCTTTACATAAATAAGTAATTATAGATGAGGATTTTTACCAAAGGCATAATAAATAATGGATTTAGGGTCAGGGTGAACAGTATATACAAGCAAGCAATCGTACACTTATGTTTGACATGAAAATAATCACTGTTTAGTAAATTATTCAAACCCAATGACTGTTTGTGTTTGCTTTTGTTTTGCGCGGGTGGATGTGTAGCCCTGATCGAGCAGCGTGGAGGGGACCCCCTGCTGGCCATGCTGCCTGAACTTTTTGATTGGCCCATGGCCGTGGATAACTGGGAGACCCATTATGGTACGGTGGGCTTTCCATTAGATAGAGCCAGCGCCATCGACTGGCAACTCCCTGCTGTCTAAATGACCTTATACCACGGTGTGGACGATTACTGGATTCTGATTGGGCAATAAGGTTCCAAGGGTGTGCATTATGTTTTGATGACGGGCAAGCAATGCAGAATAATATGTTAATTGCAGTGGATTAAGTTGATAAAAACACAATAGCAAGTACTTTCAGCAGTTATAGATCAAAGTAAGTAATATTATTGTCGCTTACTATGGTGTAAGTGGAATAAACCACTCCGGGGTGTCCTGTAATTGGATAATAAAGTACATTGGTGGTGTTAAGTATAACCACCCCCGTCAGAGTGGTGTATTCCTGACTTAACAGGCATCACATCTCCACCCTGTCAGAGTGGTGTAGTCCTGACTTAACGGGCATCACATCTCCAACCCGTCAGAGTGTTTTTTTCCTAATTTAAAGGGACACTGTGTAATATTTTACGTCATTTATTACCTCAAATCAACGTATTCATTCATAAATAAGTCCTCATTGGTCTAAAATTTTCTGCCAAAAATCTCACTTATCCTCCTGAGCGAAGAATAATTAATATGTAGTTACATAGGACGGGTAAGCTTCATGGAGACTTCCATGTTCCTCTGGTCTATGAACTGCCGAGAGGGACAAAAAGCACTAAGTGGTACAGGAAATGCAAACG
>NC_044063.1:11788147-11800647 GCF_902167405.1 Gadus morhua
CATGCCGTGTATGATTACCAGCCGGCCAACGTGCCCATCAACGTGACATAGCAATCAGAGGGAAGGCTGACTTCATTTGTTTTCCCTCGTCCTCCGGCAGGCTCTGTCAGGAACGACGTCGGAGTCGTCGGTGTGGCGACAGTGTGCGCTCTACGTCAACAACAACATGGACAGCGCCGTCGGCAGGCTGTATGTGGAGGAAGCCTTCAGCCCGGAGAGCAAACACCTGGTCAGTATAAACACCCCGCCGCTGCTCTGCTGGATTGCCATTGGTCAATCTTTATGAATCTGGGGATTCTCATGCAATGTTTTTCCAGTTCAATGGAATGAAAAGTCGATAGAGATAAACGTACCCTCCTTGCGCTGGAGAACCTGAGTGCCTAGTCTTTAAATCTTAAGGCTTAAAGTGATATTTTTGTCAGGGGTAACTCATGGAAAGCACATCTGACACCCAAAATTCCTCCTTCAACCCACAGTCATTATCCCATGCCTCTTCCTTTCAACTCAGCCGAAATTGAGGCTTATTGTCAGAGATAAGTATCACTAGTGTAAGTGGAATAAGACTCCAAAAACATTCCACAACTACTGTACGTTCGCTGGTGTTACAGCAACGGATATTGCAGTTGGCTTCTTCTTCTTCTGAGGAAACTATAAAGATAAGCTACTTGACCATAACCTGATTCTTATCCCGAATCCTACCACGAATGCTTACGCAAACCCTATCCTTAAGTCAGAAACTAGCCAACTCCAACATTGATGCTACGACGCTAGCATGCGTAAACTAAACTACATCATGCCTTGACATAAGTTATGTGTGTGATAAAACTGTTCATTATTTCGGCTCTGGGGACAAAAAAGGGTAAAAATAGGAATAGTTGTAATGAATGTGAATGAATGAATGAATGAATGTGTTTCTTAGTGTGGAAAGGACCACTCCAAGTGTGTGATTCTGTGTCTATCTGTGTGTGTGTGTTTGTGTGGGGGTATGTGTGTATGTGTACATGCATGAAGATTGCATGTGCCCGCACACAGATATACTATGTTTATGCATAGATGCAAGATATCTCTAACACCTGTCTTCATGGAAGAGTCCCACAGGCCTCACATACCATGCATACTCACACGAGTTCCTCACATCAAACTCCACACCGAGGTTTGTGTGCGTGTGTTTGTGTATCTGGGTGTGTGTTGGTGTGTCTTGGGGTGGGAGTGATGGGGGCTTCAATTTACAGTGAACTTAGGAGCTCAAAAAGCAAAGCATACAAACACAGAGACGTACGTGGACAGCATCCATGTCAGAATATTAAGGTTATATTAAGGACTGCTCTGAGGTAGCCGGTGGGAAAACAGTTGTGGTATCATTCTCATTGAGAGAGACTGTGCCTGGGTTTTGTTTTGTGTATCTGTCGACAATATACCATATATGTGTCGCGGCGGCTTAGCGTTTCAACCAAAGATGTGATAGCATTCTGAGTATGAAAGCCAGCTATGTGCCAAAACACAGCAGGCAGTGTGTCACTTTTACACAAACTGGTCAAATCCCGAGGGAGTAAAACTAGAGTTCCTCCGATCTGCAGTCCCCTGTGGATTATAATGAGGCTGTCATAATGGCGGGCTATGTAGGAACAAGTATGACGTTTCAATGCAGCCGATGATTTAAAGGAGACCGTTATTATATGGTGCCTTGCACCGACTACTGCAAAGTGCTGGGCGGTGAGGAAGTTCAATCATAAGGGATTATGGTTATGACTTTGCACAAGATGTACTTGTTGTTGATTTGGACATCTGTGTTGGACCTAGCGCAGATGAGGGAAGCAGATACCATTTACAACAGCAGGGATACACACACACACACACACACACACACACACACACACACATACAGACATGTACACGTCACACATGCACACAAGAGCGGGCGCGTACGCACACACCCCCACACACACACACAGACACAAACAAAGACATACTAGCTCACACACACAGACACACACACACACAGACACACTCACACAAAAAAACAGAGACACTAGCTCAAACACATACACACACACACACACACACACACACACACACACACACACACACACACACACACACACACACACACACACACACACAAACACAGAGACACTAGCTCACATACATAGACACACACACGCGCGCGCACACACACACACACACACACACAAACACTAGCACAGACACACAGACACACACACACAAGTGCATGCAGAGTTTGCTCTCCGAGGGACCTCCCGTCAGGTCCATATTAGTGTGAGGCTGACCACAGTGTCCTGCCAGCCATGGGCTGCGGAGGGTTTGCTAATGTATTGTGGCGTTGGAATGCACCCCTTGCTTCACTGTTGGATGCTGAACAAAAATGTGTGGTTACAGTCCGACGGCTGGTCTGCTCCGTCCGTCCATGGCTTGGTTTGGAATAAGGGTTGGACCTCAATGTGTTGTGTGCTTAACAGCACAAGTATGTGGTCATGAAAAAACTGCCAAAATATTTGTGCTGAGAGGAAAACAGCCAGACTTAGGACGGTGTGACATCGGGTCAGGAGCACCTTTAGGATAAGATCAAATCATCTTGTAGGATATTATTATTTATTTGATCTTGATTGGTCTTCATCTGCACTATTAAAACCACGTTGAATGCTATTACAATAATAATAATAATTGACACCTATTTTTCCCTCAGGAATTAATTAAGTGCCTCTATCTATCTATCAAGTTATCTGTCTTTCTATCAATCTATGTATCTATCAATCTATTTTACTTTCTATTTTACTCTTTATCTATCCATCCATCCATCCATCCATCCATCCATCCATCCATCCATCCATCCATCCATCCATCAATCTATCTAGTATCTAACTATCTACATTATGTATCCATCTATCTATCTATCTAGTATCTATTAATCTCTATATCTATTTATCTATACATCTATCTATCTTGTATCTATTTATCTTTCTATCTATCTGTCTATCTAGTATGTATATGTCTATCCATGTCTCTTAAAGTTGGTTGGACATGTTGATCAATAAAGTGAGGACATAAATCCATACAGTGCAGCACGCTTAGGGTATACCTATACACCTACCTCCTCAGAGATCCTCTTAATTAACTGTGTGGGCTGTGTGTTTGCGTCCATGTGGGAGTATCAAGGCTCAGCACTGTGGCCTCGCTGTGTTTTGTGCTGCAGATGGAAGAAATGATCATTGACATCAGGAACGTGTTCCTCTCCAACCTGGACGAGCTAACCTGGATGGACGCAGAGACCAAGAAGGCCGCCAAGGAGAAGGTGGTTAAACAATAGCCTCTTGTTCATATATGCTCTGTCCTATTCTATTTTAAGGGTTATTGCTCAACTCTAAACCCTAGGCTCTATTTATCATGAAGTATGCTCATATTATTTATTCATATCTATTATGATTTACTTTGTTGTAAGACGTAATCAATCCTCATTATAATGTACGTTATTATCTACCAATCTTTTATAATCCTTTGTGATCTATTATATGAGACTGTAATGTTTTACAATCTGAGTTCTGTCCAATGGGAAATCATGTAAAAATGCATGGGGTCGAATTTTTTCCCCTTTTCCGCCCTCCCACCAGGCCAGGGCTATTCGCGAGCGGATTGGCTATTCTGACAACATCATGACCGACCAGTACCTCGACAACGAGTACAAAGATGTGAGTGACTTAAAATAGGTGAACATTACAAGATCTCTTTCGTCAGCGATGCCTTTGAGTATAATAAACCACACGATATAATTCAGCTCTGGCAGAGTAAATTATTCAGTTATCAGACGGATTACTGTGTCAGATTGGTTAGGTGAGCGGACATGAAAGAGTGAGTCTGTGTGAACCTCTTGGCCCTTGGTGTTGTGGAGAGCAGAATGACCTGGTGTGCGGAGATATCGGCGTGCTGATCTCCCCTGTTGTGTTGTGCTGTCGATTGGTGTTGCTTTCAGCTCCACTACAGCGCAGAGGAACACTTCGAAAACATCCTAAAGAACCAGCAGCATTTTCAGAAGAAACGCCTGCGAAAACTCAGAGTCAAAGTCAACAAGGAAGAGTAAGGCTTCTCTCCGGGCGGTCATTTGCAAAACACAACATTAACACACGAATGGTCGCCAAGGATCCAATGTTATTGACCCGAAGATTTCTCTCTCTTTCTTTTGCACAATAAGTGCGAGAATGGAATCAGTATTTGGCACAGTGAATTTCACATTCTCCCACACACACACCCACTAGCCATATACTGTACACTTCAACCTTGCACTTGTAAAGCAGGGAGGGTATGCTAATATTATACAGTGGTTCCTACTTACTGCGGGCTATTAATAAAATTGTTCATTATGCTTAACATGTAATACACTGCCTTCTCCTCTCTCTTTGTAGATGGGTGTCCGGGGCGGCCGTTGTCAATGCGTTTTACTCCTCCAGCAAAAACCAAATAGGTACATCTCCGCACGAACAAACCGTTACAAACCAGAGTGTATGGACGGATATTGCATCAGATTTCTTTCAAACAGAAGTGCTGTGAAATGTGACCGAGCCTGACCTTTGCTTGTCCTCTTAAGTGTTCCCAGCCGGCATTCTGCAGCCGCCCATCTTTAGCAAGGGCCAGTCCAAATCTCTCAATTACGGAGCCATCGGCATGGTGATCGGTCATGAGATCACCCACGGCTTTGACGACAATGGTACAGAATACACTTCCCTTCCCTTGACCTTCCCCCAGGCTATTTCTGCACTGCTCTGTTCAAAGAGTGTGAACTGAAAGGCTATTTCTTCCCAGCTAATGGCTGCAGTACAAACGTTGCTCGTGATTCTTTGCTTCGGTGACGTGAAAAAGTATCCATATCATTTGAATCTGCATCCCTCTCTGTATTTCAGCCAGAGCAGATTCCATTAACAATTTTCATACGCAATATGGGATGGAATTTGAGCGCAACCAAAACAATCTTATCCGCGTCCATTCCAATCATCTTTGTTTTCATAAGGATGTGGTACACTTTGCATTCCAGTTTAAGAAACCAAAATAATTGAGGACATTGTTTGTATTTCTCACGCGTGCGCTCTTTAACCAGCCCGTGTCCTCGTCTGACCGCTGCATTAGGCCGTAACTTCGACAAGGACGGGGACCTAAAGGACTGGTGGACACCCGGCTCCACCCGCAAGTTCCTGGACCTCTCAAAGTGCATGGTGGAGCAGTATGGCAACTTCTCCTGGGACCTGGCCAATGGACTCCATGTAGGTCACTCAAAGGTCACATATTATACATGTTAATTGGTGAATCTCAGCCGAACCCGGCCTCCCTGTACACTAGACAGGTACAGCGGATAACCGAGTCTATTTTAAATCACCGTTTGCACCCTTTGCACAAAGAGTTTCAGCTACTCCCTTCTGGAAAAAGGTTTTTAGTTCCAAGGTTTAAAACCAAGCGTTTTAAAAACAGCTTTGTTCCAGCTGCAATCACGCTGAAGAACAAGCTGTAGAAACTGCTATATTTGCACGACATTCATTTTGTATGCGTAATTTATCAGGGTTTTATTATATTTTAATTATGTTGGTCAGTTTTAAGTGTCCAAATTTGGATTAGCACTGGAGCACTTTAATTGTTTTATCCACTGTATGTAACTGTCCCACTTTTGTTTGTTTGTATGTGTTGTCCTAACTGTGTGACGGAAGCCCACTTTTAAACTGCAACACAAGTTTACCTACGGGTGGATTTTTTTTTGGAGGCGGATTTTCAAAACCTTTAAGAAGAGTACTTAGTATTGTGTAGCGTCTTATCCTAGCTATCTTTGTTGTATATGGGGAATGTGTTATAAATTGTTAGCGCTTGGCTATGGAAGCATATATGTAGCAAAATTCAAATGGCAATGCAATTTGCGATTTGCAATTCAATAAGTAATTACGTTATGCAATTGACAATGCATTATGCAATTTCATAATGTAATTTGTAAATACGTTATTCAAAGTGTATTTTAATATGCAAAGTGACAATGCAATCCTCAATTAAATTTGCAAAAGTTATAACAATAAAAATACAACAACATTTTGGTCAAATTCTTTGAGTTCCTTTATTCAAATTGAAAAGCTATAGCGTCCCCGTGATTGCAAGCCACTTCCCCACGCTCCGTGTGTTGCGATATTCAAATGACATTTCAATCCGCAAAACGGAATCCAAAACGCAATCCAAAGCGGAATCCAAATCGGAATCCAAAACGGAATCCAAAGAGGAATCCAAAGAGGAATCCAAAAAGTCAATATGCAAAGTGGCAAACGTATCAGCCAATCAGCGTCTGGGCGGGAACTACGTCACTTTCTATTGTCTCAAACGGTATCTCCACGGTAATAATAATAATAATAATAATAATAATTTAATTTAAAGGGCGCCTTTCAAGACACCCAAGGTCACCTTACAGAGCATAAGGTTATCATAAATCGGGGAGCGATTTTTTTTTTTTTTTTTTTTTTTGGGGCCCCTGATTGGCCCCGGGCCCGTACGCACCCGCATACCCTGCTTACCGATAGTTACGCCACTGGTTGTGATGTGAGGATACATAGTAGTCCAGCAGAGGTTGAGCGGAGGGAGCGGGAGGGAGTGTATTCTTGGAGGAGGTCCCAGAGGTAACTGGGGGCTAGGTTGTCGAGAGCTTTGTAGGTGAGGAGTGGGTGGAGACGGTGGGTCTCCCGGCCCTATGTTTCGCATCCAGTGCCTGTAGCACTTGGGAAATCTTTGTGTTTACCACACTGGCGTCAAAACGTACCAATGAGGATAAGTCGTATATCCTATCTCCCAGAACACGCACTCTATCTACTGCATCTGTGTCTTCAAAACGATTGTTATCCACATCATCGGCCAAACTTCGGAGCGTATCAATAATCTCCATTGGTGACCATGGACCTGACACATACGAACTAGAAGTGAACAAGGAAATTACGAGCAAGTGACGTAGTTCCCGCCCAGACGCTGATTGGCTGATACGTTTGCCACTTTGCATATTTACTTTTTGGATTCCTCTTTGGATTCCTCTTTGGATTCCGTTTCCGTTTTGCCAAATCTTTTGCAAAGCGTTCGTTTTGCGGATTGAAATATCATTTGAATATCGCAACACACGGAGCGTGGCGAAGTGGATTGTAATCACGGGGACGCTATAGCTTTTCAATTTATATAAAGGAACTCAAAGAATTTGACAAAATGTTATTCTATTGGTATTGTTATAACTTTTGCAAATTTAATTGAGGATTGCATGCACTTTGAATAACGTATTTACAAATTACATTATAAAATTGCATAATGAATTGTCAAATGCATGATGTAATTCCAAATTGCATTGCCATTTGAATTTTGCTACATATATGCTTCCATACATGGCACTTGGTTCGATGAAAATCCTTACTGTAATGACAGCGATATATTGTAATTTCTCTTTCTTCTGACAAATGTACTTATTGTATCTTTCTGTATCTTCTCGCTTCGGCTAAATGCCCCAAATATAAAATGTAAATGTAGTTCCTATTGGATGTGGGGCCGGTTCATTTAGACACGCACTTGAATTCTTGGGGACCGTCAAAGAACGTTCACAAATTAAATGTGTGTCAAAGGTACAGCTGTGTAACAATCTATCGAATAAGTTGGTAGCCGAGCACTCAGCGAGAGGATTCAGCCTTTGCAGCCAAGCTTATCATCCTTCAGTTTACTCTTAATGTTTTTGCTATGGAAATATGAACCCCCGTTCTCTCCATTACCATTCAAAAGCTTTTTCTATTTTTACCTTGTCCATCCTTTCACTTGCCTCCATTTTTTTCAGGGCTCTTCCATTTTGTAGCTCACCTCGGCTCCTAAAGTTTTACACTGACACATTTTCATATTTGATGATAACATATTGCAGCTAGAAACCAGACTTGAACACGTCTTTCTTTCTTTCTTTCCAAAAGATAAATGGAAACAACACCCTCGGAGAGAATATTGCTGACAACGGTGGCATACAGCAAGCATATAAGGTAACAAACAACGATAACAAATGATTACATTACCTACTATTGTAATAAAAAATATCTAACTTTCATTTCCCTGTGATATCAGGTGATTATTAGATGATTTTTCTGCAATTCTGAGGATAATTCCCTTTGTTGTTTCGTTGCGAAGGCCTACCAGAACTTTGTGATCAGACACGGAGAGGAGCCGTCGCTACCTGGCATAGACCTTTCCAACGACCAACTCTTCTTTCTCAATTTTGCTCAGGTAATGAATGTATCAAAGAACACGAAAGTCAGGTTCAGTTAGTAAGCTTATACTGTAACCGTTTATATAACGTGTTTATAATATGTATATTTTTTACTTTTATCTCCTTCAGGTTTGGTGTGGAACCCACCGACCCGAGCAGGCTGTGAATTCACTCAAAGTGAACGTTCACAGTCCAGGCAAGTTCAGGTATGTACCCACTAACAATTAAAACAGGGGGTTGGGTATCCAGACATATTTCGCACAGAACCTAACCAGTTCATCCCTGTGTATGCCACAGGGTGCTTGGTTCCCTCCAGAACTGCCCAGAGTTTGCCAAAGCCTTTAGCTGCAGGAAGAATAGCTACATGGTTCCGGACAAAATCTGCCATGTCTGGTGATGTCTGGCTGTGCCTCTTGGGGAAAGCAGAGATGCTGCTGGCGGGAGAGGAGAGAGGCCAGCTGCACCTCCTGCATCTCCCTCCTCCCCCTGACTGTTAGAGCACTCACAGTGGGCTAGAGATGTAGACTCTTTCCCCCCTCAGATCTCTGCTGGATGGACCTGCACAGCCAGCCAGCGTCACAGTGGCACATGGGGGAGAGCGACCGCGGACTGTGCCCCTGGGGACAGCAGAGCGCTGATTCTCTGACTCTCTGACTCATCGAATGGGCTTCACTCCGTCAGCCTCGTTATACAGTGCTTCTCTCCTCTCAGCGGGGTTTAATCATTCTGTCACAGGTTTGCCAATAGCACAACTCTATCTCTATTTGTATTATTTTTTGTGATTGTGTCATTTCTTTTCATAACTCAGTGTGAAGGGCTTATTTTTTTTTAAAGCATATTCATCGATATACGTCCAACCTTTGTTCAGGTAGGAATAAATCGACAACACACACACTTTCTTGCGCGGATGCGTCTGACAAAGGGTCTGACGTTAACGTTTTTGATTTTGTCTTTGAATTATAATTGTGTGGAAATTGTCAAATCTATCTGCCATGGGCTGGTGGCCAGTATGTCATTTTTGACCCAGGTCTGACACAATGGACAGCACTCAAATCTTTAGGTTTGATTCTCACCCTAATATACTCATAATGTACATCAAGGAGGTTAATCATCAGCTACTTTTGGTAATTATAATTATTTAAAGCAAGATTGAATATTTAAGAACATATGCATTTATTGACATACTTAACGGACAACATTTAAACAATTGCATATCAATCAACAATGTTTTTATTATAAACGCAAAAACGTTTTTTGTGTTTTAAATTCAACAATTTGACCAAGATAAGTAGACACCTTATTTCCTAAATATGTCGTAATCTGTAAATCAGAGATTCAACAGACACTGCACTCATGTGCTCTCTAGGTTTCTCCAAGCTGTGTGTGTGTGTCTGTGTCTGTTTGTCGGTCTGTATGCTGGCATGCCTGTTCATGTGTGTTGAGATTGTTCTGTGTCAAAAGTTGTAAGCACATGGCAGAAGAATAGTTATGCCTTACAATGTAAGTGGTGCTCTGTGTTTGTGTGTGTGCATGTGCCTTTGTGTGTGTGCGATTGTTTAAACGTTTGTGTGACTGTTTGAGTATGTGTATGTGTGTGTTTGTGTGTGTCTGTGCATGTGTGTGTGTGTGTGTGTGTGTGTGTGTGTGTGTGTGTGTGTGTGTGTGTGTGATCATTTGTGTCTTTGTGTGTCTGTGCATGTTCTTGTACTGCGCCAAAGATTGATTTAAAATGGTTCTCCATTCAATCCCATTGATCCCGGATGATGGATACGGCCAATTTCCCTTACTCAAGCTGCAGTCAAAACACCGTACCAGAATGTCTAATAAGTGTGTTTGACTCCTTAACCCGCGGGAAGCGCCCTTACTAAAGTTGGAACAGGATGCATGTACTTGTATGAATGCAACACAAAACTAAGCCAATGGAAGGATTCACCAAGAGCATTTCATCATTTATATTATGAATTACAACACAAGCTGTGATAGAAGCACAACACATCTATAACACTGTTTTTCGTCGCCTATTATGTGTGTAAATGTACACACTTTGAAATGTACTTCGAAAGGCAAACCAATGCTTCAGATTGTATACGAAGACCTCCGTTGACATCTTGGACTTTTATGGTTTCCTTTGTTTATTTTCATTGATTAATGTCATTCTAGCAGATATGTTCATAGGTTTCTCTTTCCCTCACACAATCCACTCATAGTAAAACAGACAGAAATACCTCAGTTGCCTGTATTTAGATACTTTGTAATAATAAAATTGATACTGAGAAACTCAAGGGTTGATTTTTTATTTTACCTTGAAAATAAATCTAAATAAAAAAAACAACGTCTGTTATTAGATTTCTTCCTGGCATTATTTGATATTCTTCATGTGTTCAACAAAGTTTTATGTTTAATGAATGAGCTTGTGTATATGTATATGTGTATATATATATATATATATATATATATATGTGTGTTTGTGTGTGTGTGTGTGTGTGTGTGTGTGTGTGTGTGTGTGTGTGTGTGTGTGTGTGTGTGTGTGTGTGTGTGTGTGTGTGTGTGTGTGTGTTGTGTAGGGGGCGAGAACCAGCTGGTATGATTCTCTGTAATGTATCTGTGTTTCTGTTTCTATGTTTCTGTGTGTGGTCGGCTGCACATTAACGTAAGTGTGTCTATCTGTTTGTGTTGGTGTGCAATCTGTTTGTTTGGGTGAATCTATGTGTGCGTCTGTGTGTGTTTGCTTGAGTGAACACGTGTAAATTTATGTGTGTGCGTGTGTTTGTCTGTGCATGTGTGCATGCCCATGTATGCGTGGGTGTGTGTGTTTGTGTGTCTGAGAGGGCATAAATGTGTTTGTGTGCATGCTTGTGTGAGTTTTAGTGTTTGTGTGTGCATACATGCATGCTGTGTGTATGTGTGTTTGTGTGTGAGAGAGCATGAGTGTGTTTACGTGCTTGTGTGTGTTTGTGTGTGTGTGTTTGTGTTAGTGTGTGTCTGTTCTCGAGCTGTGTGGGAGTGTTAAGATGCAGTGGAGTCGTAGTTCTCCCCTTCCTATGGCTTTATGGGCATCCCTCCTCCAGCTTTTTCATATCATTAGGCGTCGACATTTTCTACGTGAAGAAACACTGCTCTGTTTGCCTTATGCATTAAAGCCTTAAGAGAATATACTACATTTGGGAGGCAACTGCTGGCCAATTCATAGCACCACTAAAAAAACAAATAGGCCACTGCAAGTTAATGGCAGAGGACTCTAATGCAGGTTAACGGTAGAAGACACTAATGCAGGCTAATGTTAGAAGACACTAATGCAGGCTAATGTTAGAAGACACTAATGCAGGTTAAGGGTAGAAGACACTAATGCAGGTTAAGGGTAGAAGACACTTATGCAGGTTAAAGGTAAAAGGTGCTAATGCAGGTTAATGGTATAAGATAACCAATGCAGGTTAATGGTATAAGATACTAATGTGGGTTAATGGTAGAGGATACTTCATCAGTTACTCCAGTAACAGCCCCCAGGGACTACAGATGAAAAATAGTTTTTAAACTAAATCTGGTACATTTATATCTCCGATGCAATGGCTGTTGATTAATGCACATTGTTTTTTATTAAAATATTAAAAAAAATAATAATAATGTTGTTTTTATTATGGATTTACATGAAGCTCTTCAGAGATAAAAGTTTGTTTAAACTTTGATCATGCATCTTTAAAGTGTATGCCAACAATTTAAGCTAGACTAATGACTGAAACTTTTTATTGCTCCATCCAATGGGCTGAATGGACAACAGCATTCCCCTTCTTCTGATCATATAATTTAGTCGATACACTCTATAATTACATTTTACAGCTGCCCATGTGTGCCCTACAACCATAAAAGCATAAATCTGCATGGTTGGAGCATTGTTGTATTCTTAAAACAGCGGCCTGAGGAATCTTCAAAGTAAAATAGTTGAAATGTCTTAAAGGCAGTTTTGACAGAGAAAGTGCCAGTTGAAACACAGTTGAATTAACGCAGGCATTTCCTGTCCAGTCACCACGACGCGAATCACTGAACCAGAGAGTCGTCTCACCCCAGTAAGTTGGCAGCGCTGCCTCTCTCGCCCTCTGTGTCTCTCTCCCCCTGTGTCTCTCACTGGCGGGCAACACAGCTTACATTACAACACCTCAGCATGTTCCTGAGAGGCCCCCAGAAGAGGGCCCCCAGCCAAGGGCCTGTCCTCATCCTGGATCACAGAAGGGCAACAGCCTGATGTCCCCAGCTA
>NC_044063.1:12541864-12544364 GCF_902167405.1 Gadus morhua
CCCGTCGCTGTGTTTTAAATGCACGTGTCTTCATGGTCCATGCCATGGAGTCTTCTCTTTTGTTGTTATTCCTGTTCCTGTTTTTTTTGTCGCTCATTTTGGGGGGGTTTTAGTAATCACCATGCTGCCGGATGCATGGGGGATTTTCTCTTGAAACCTGATGAATGTATCTGTGTATATAAATATATCTATCTATCAATAGATGTATTCATCTATATAAAAAGGCTACTACCATCTCCCATCCTCATCTGAACACCTTCAATGACCAAATACAGCACCCTGCCCATCTCCCCCACTCCTGTCTCTCTCCATCCTTCTCTCTCCCACGCTTGCTCGCTCGCTCTCTCTCTCTCTCTCTCTCTCTCTCTCTCTCTCTCTCTCTCTCTCTCTCTCTCTCTCTCTCTCTCTCTCTCTCTCTCTCTCTCTCTCTCTCCCTCTTTTGTTTGCCTTCACTCTCTCCATCCTGCTCTTTCTCGCCCTCTCTCTCTCTCTCCATCCTTCTCTCTCAAATGCTTATACATGTTAGAGGATTAGCCATGTTTTTATAACAAATAGCATCATCTTTCCCTCTGTCTTTCTCCCTCTCTCTATGTTTGTCTTTCTTTCTGCCTGTCTCTCTTACTCTCTCTCTCTCTCAATCTTTCTCTCTCTCTCACACTCTCTCTCTCTCTCTCTCTTTCTCCCTCCCTCTCCCTCTCTCCCTCTCCCTCTCTGTCCCCCCTCTCTCTCTCTCTCTCTCTCTCTCTCTCTCTCTCTCTCTCTCTCTCTCTCTCTCTCTGTCTCTCTCTCTCTCTCTCTCTCTCTCTCTCTCTCTCTCTCTCTCTCTCTCTCTCTCTCTCCCTCTGTCTCTTTTACTCTCTCTCTCTCTCTCTCTCTCTCTCTCTCTCTCTCTCTCTCTTTCTCCCTCCCTCTCCCTCTCTGTCCCCCTCTCTCTCTCTCTCTCTCTCTCTCTCTCTCTCTCTCTCTCTCTCTCTCTCTCTCTCTCTCTCTCTCTCTCTCTCTCTCTCTCTCTCCCTCTCTCTCTCTCCTCGCTGGGTTCCTCTGGTATCCGTGACCCGGTCTCTCTCTCTCTGCCCTGAGTGGGAGAGTGCATCTGGTCAGGCCAGTAAAAAGACTTTTATAGAGAATCGATGGTGCTCTTTTACCCAGAGGTGCAGGCTGGGGGACGGGGCGCTGGAAAGCTCTTCAGCGGACCTACGCTGGTGCCTGCCCTCCCCACACGCTGAGATTTTTATCCAGTGCTCATAAAATAACCCATTGGGAGTGTGCATTCTCTGGCCGTGCGCTCTGTGTTCATTCGTGGCTTTTTGGTATCTATTTATTTATTTCTTTGTTTCTTCCCTTTAGCTTTTCTGTCGGTCTGTCAGGCATTCTGTCTGTCTTTCTTTCTACCCTTCTCTTTCTCTCGCAGTGAATTCAAAGTGTACTGATTAATACATTTTCAAAACCCCCCGGCTGTGATTCTGACTTCACACACGCACACACCTAAGCTGCATATATCCACATAAATACATACATACATACACATAAAATGCATCATACATACATGCACAACTGACACGTTTACACACACATCCACATAAATGCATGCACACCTGACATGCATACACACACACACACACACACACACACACACACACACACACACACACACACACACACACACACACACACACACACACACACACACACACACTCAACTAAGCTGCATACATAACTGCATACATGCACACAACATGTGCCCTCCATGCATGCACACCTGACAGGCATACACAACACATACGATGTGGCGCCCCTCCTTACTTTGATGAGTATCTTGCCCTGCAGGCTATTGGGGCTGGGGAGGTTCTTGGACTCCCTGCTGAGAATGTGTCCGAGGTCCAGTTTGTCCCCCAGGATCTCCCTCAGGTACTGGGCGATCTTCTTCTGCTGCTGGATGTTGCAGTGGTTCTCTATGGACAGGATCACCGGGTACCTGGAGGGGAACAGAACAAGCACTCTCAGTCACTCATCCATCCCTCAGAGAAGGACTCTCAAGGAAAGCCTTCTGAACTTCCCTCTCTGAAGACTACCTGGCTATCTTTAAGAGGCCATTTCCTTTACCTGCACTCAATCACAGAATGTGTTTTTGTGTGTGCCTTTGCATGCATCCGTGTATGTGTGTATGTGGGTGTACAGTATGTGTGTGTGTGAGAGTGTGCGTGTTCATGTTGTGTTTGTGCACGCATGTGTGTTATTTATTCTGAAGGCTGAAAAAAGGGGTGAAATAACTAGATAACGGTGGCCGCGCTAAAATGTCAGCCCTGCCAGATCAGAATGACAGGTCTTCCTTCGGGAACTCTCTCTCTCTCTCGCTCTACCAATCTCTCTCTCTCTCTCTCTCTCTCTCTCTCTCTCTCTCTCTCTCTCTCTCTCTCTCTCTCTCTCTCTCTCTCCTCTCTCTCTCTCTCTCTCTCTCTCTCTCTACCTCTCTACCTCTCTCTCTCTCTCTCTACCTCTC
>NC_044063.1:12546864-12564364 GCF_902167405.1 Gadus morhua
GACAGACAGACAGACAGAGCGGGCTCACCCTCCACGCAGCGGCAGCCCGACTGCAGCACCCAGGCGTACATGTCGGTCTTGGAGTGGGACAGCAGCTGGTCCCCGGTCAGGTAGGTGTTGTGGGACGAGGCGATGAAGTAGTTACACAGCGGCTGCTCCATGTCCTGGTTCACCTCGCGGTGCAGCGGGTTGAACACGTCGCAGGCCGGGCTGCGCATGAAGCTGGTGAACCCTGCCAGGAGCGCCACCCAGAGTCATTACCGTGGTTATGACTTTTGTGATGTAGATAGGTTTTTGTACCGTATGTATGACTTTATATGTCTGTGTTGTTATTTATTTTATGTGGAACCCAGGAAGAATAGCGACCACAGCTGTGGAAGCTAATTGGGATCTGAATAAAGATAAAAAATAAAGCTAAAGTCAGGCTTTACTGCTGAGGCCTTTGGCGGCCGCGGCCATCCTGAGCCACTCACAGTGAGAGGCTCAGGAATGGCTGAATGCATCGTGAGTGAGTGAACTCGAGGTGAGTGAACTCGGATGCATTCAGCCATTCAGCACCATGAAGGAAGGGAGGCCTCTTGCTGAAGGATTCGCTCATCGGGGATCGAACCCCGTGCCTTCTGAATGGTCGTTAAAACACAAAACATGAGAGCAGACAAACACCAAGAATGCCTTTAATGAGTCGTCTCACTCCTAGAGCTAATAAGTTTTACCGCCTCGAGGTTTGAGGCTAGGGTGGTTTGAGTAAGCTGACCGTCTACGTTTCTGCTGACATCTATGGAAAGGGGAAAAGAGAGGGCAAGCAAAGGAAGAGAGAGCTCTTTCATCTGATGGGGAGGGTTAACAAACGAGGGATGAATGCAAAGAGCGAGACGATGTGTGCGAGCATGAGGATGTGCAGGAGTGGAGGGCGAGAAGAAGATGAAGAGGAAGACTCGGAATGACTCGGAAGTAGGAAAGGAAATCGATCCCAAGAAACATTATTAACGATGACTTTTTTACGTATTCATCACAGAAACGAACATACACACACACACAAACACATTAACACACACAGACACACACACACAAACACACACACATTCACACACACCCATAGCCGCCCCCCCCCCCCACACACACACACACACACACACACACGTATACACACACACACAGGGCAGGGTGTAGGCCTACTGGTCTGGTCAGTGAGACACACATTAACACATTTAGTCACCATGCCTCTCAGGGCATAATTAGTCTCACCCCTTCTCTTTCATCAGTCTGTAACTCCCTCTCTAACCCTCTCCCCCCCCTCTCTCTCTCTCTCTCTCTCCCCCTCTCTCTCTCTCTCCCCCTCCCCCTCCCCCTCTGTCTGTCTCTCTCTCTCTCTCTCTCTCTCTCTCTCTCTCTCTCTCTCTCTCTCTCTCTCTCCCTCTCCCTCTCTCTCTCTCTCTCTCTCTCTCTCTCTCTCTCTCTCTCTCTCTCTCTCTGTCTCTCCATCTTTCTTTCTCTCTCTCTCTCTCTCTCTCTCTCTCTCTCTCTCTCTCTCTCTCTCTCTCTCTCTCTCTCTCTCTCTCTCTCTCTCTCTCTCTCTCTCTCGCTCATATGTTCTCAAACTAACAACTCCTGCTTTAAGCACTACTGTGAAACAGAAGATAGGGGAAAATAAGGGGGATCACCTAAAAACCAAGGGACAAAATTAGAACCAAATTAAAATACAGTCTGTTGTCACTGCCTATTTGAACTCATGCCTGAGGGATGTGTATTTTAGGGTAGAGATGGTAAGGGGCATTACCGATATCAAGGGGATGTGTCTGTTAACATTGTCTGGAGCAGAGATGTGGATTTATAACACAACGGCACCACCCCACTGCAGACCGCCCCCCAGTCGGACTCCATCCGGGACAAACCCAGATAAATGACCCAGTCAGAAACCCACTGGAGCCAAAGATACTCAGAGTGCAGGTTGCTCTTTAGGGTCCCTTGATTTATATCCAAACCAAACATACGACCGCGTGAACACGGAGACACACCCAGTGCTCCCCAAGTCTAGTGTCTGAACGTGATCGTGGATTGAGTGTGCAGTAAAAGCTTGGGATGGCTTTCCAAATCCTGTCTATTCCGATCAGAGCCCTCATAGTGGTTCATCTCCTAAAGAGATTGGGAGCTAGACCCGATAGTGGGGGGGGGTCTTACCTTCGATGCCCAGGAGGCCCTTTTGTTTATAATCGGAGGACTCCTCAAACTTATCGATGATGTCAGCGCAGTACTCCGGCGTCACGGTGGTCATCTGTCAAAAGAGAAACAGTTTTCTGACCATTCAGGACCCCTTGGCTCCGGAGGAAGGGGTAAACACGGCCGCACATTATAACTCGCAATCATGGCGTCCCTGTCATGCAGGTGAGAGTGACATGGGAGGTGCCCCAGCGCCTGGTAACGGCCACGGCCTGGGGTATTGTCAGCTGTCTATTGAGCAGCTAAATGGGACAGCTTGTGGAAAAGGAGAAGCAGGGAGATAACACCATTTAGCAGCGGAAGAGGACCCTGACATGACCTACAAAAGAAAGAGTTGCAGGAGAGGACTGATACCCACGAGACAAGCCAAGTTTAGGTGTGATAAATCTGCCTAGTGGAGCTAGTTCCTCTGGGGCTTCGGGCAGAGACGCTGGGAGCGAAGCGAGGCAGTTAAACATCGGACTATCCGACAGGATGAGCACAAGATACACACAATTGTATCGGCAGTTAAAAAAGTTTCTCTTTCTCCTTACAAATATACTTATTTTAAGTCGCTTTGGATAAAAGCATCTGAATCTAACGGTAATTGTAAATGTAATAATATCACATCGTCACTAAAACAGCGGTTGATAACATCACATCGTAGCATTACTAAAGCAGAGGTTAATAACATCACATCGTAGCATGACTAAAGCAGAGGTTAATAACATCACATAGTCACTAAGACAATGGTTAATAACATCACATCTAGGGCTGCAACTAACGATTATTTAAATAATCGATTAATCTGTCGATTATTTTTTCGATTAACCGATGAATCGGATATAAAAAAAAAAAAAGATGAATTGCCGCATCTTTATTCAAAAACTGAACATTACTTCAAATTCACAGTGCAGACTGAAGTGTAAAAACACCAGGTTATTGCTCCAACGTCCCGGAACTATTAAAAGTAATATTAAATAATAAAAAGATTAAAAAAACATAACTGGGATAACACAAAAAAAAACATACAATGTATGATATACTTTTATATGTATATAAGGGATGTCCATGGTTAACCGGTCAAACCTATTGATACCATTTTCGAGACTCTTTGAAATAGAACTTGTAATATTGCTTTAATTGCTGATAAGATGATGATAGTTCAAGATAGGACATTAAACAGGTCATAATTCTATCTTTACTATCCATTTTATATTACTGGGAAAACAAGTTTTCACCAAAAGCTCAATATATATATTTTTTTACTGCTGCATTTGAACGCATCAATCATATTACTGAGCTGACCTGAACACATCACATTTGACACTGTTTGTGACCATTGGTTAGTTTTTTTTTTTTAAGCTAACTAGCTCTATATCCTGCCGATTTTAACATGGATTTAAAAACTGCATTACTATTTTTAACTGATGGGACTTTCTACACCGTCCGGTTGTGTGATTACTACCGCTGCTTTGAATGACTGTTGATGCACGCGGTGCCGACTCCGAGCCCGTCTGCACAACGTCTGCAGCAGCAGCAGCTGACAGAGTTTTCGGTTGAACTAGACGGATACTGAGTTGAAGGAGTTTTTTTAACCCAAAGACAGTGAAGGTTCAACACTTTTATGTAGGCCTACAGTCCAGTTTTAAGATATGACCAAAATACAAGCTGTGGTCGCTCACACTAAAGCTCGCTGTGCGCGTGCATGAACCGTGAACCAACCTGTCGGCGGCTGGCTGTAAACAGTGCTACGCCTATGAGTAACTTATTAATCGCGCGACACAACGAATCGACGACCAAATTAGTTGCCAACGCATTGAGTAATCGATTTTTATCGATTTTATCGATTCGTTGTTGCAGCCCTAATCACATCGTCACTAAGACAATGGTTAATAACATCACATCGTCAGTAGAACAGCGGTTAATAACATCACATTGTCACTAAGACAATGGTTAATAACATCACATTGTCACTAAGACAATGGTTAATAACATCACATCGTCACTAGAACAGTGGTTAATAACTTCACATCGTCAGTAGAACAGCGGTTAATAACATCACATCGTCACTAAGACAATGGTAAATAACATCACATCGTCACTAGAACAGTGGTTAATAACATCACACCGTCACTAAGACAATGGTTAATAACATCACATCGTCAGTAGAACAGCGGTTAATAACATCACATTGTCACTAAGACAATGGTTATAACATCACATCGTCACTAGAACAGTGGTTAATAACATCACACCGTCACTAAGACAATGGTTAATAACATCACATCGTCAGTAGAACAGCGGTTAATAACATCACATCGTCACTAAGACAGTGGTTAATAACATCACATCGTCACTAGAACAGTGGTTAATAACATCACACTGTCACTAAGACAATGGTTAATAACATCACATCGGCAGTAGAACAGCGGTTAATAACATCACATCGTCACTAAGACAATGGTTAATAACATCACATTGTCAGTAGAACAGCGGTTAATGTCATCACACCGCCGCGCCCTCTGACCTTCTGCTCGGTGCGCAGGAACACGGCCAGCTCCTCGGCCGTCAGGTGGTCTCTGCGGTCGCTGTAGGCCATCATGAGCAGGAAAAGGTCGCGCCTCAGAGACATCATCTTGTAGAACACGGAGAACTCCTCGTAGGTGAGAGATCCTTGCTGGTCGTCTGTGTCCGCCTCCTGGGGAAGGGAGACACATTGTTTGATGCTTTGAGGAGCTCTTTCAGTATCACCAGCGGTGGTAAGTCAATGTCCCAGTGGTAGCCCCCCCCCCCACCAACTCTTCATTTGACCTGGGGCAATTGAGTCAAGAAGATACAGCTTGTTTGCTGCTGTTGGGGACAGTGGCAAAACATAGAGAGAGAGAGAGAGAGAGAGAGAGAGAGAGAGAGAGAGAGAGAGAGAGAGAGAGAGAGAGAGAGAGAGAGAGAGAGAGAGAGAGAGAGAGAGAGAGAGAGAGAGAGAGAGAGAGAGAGAGAGAGAGAGAGAGAGAGAGAGAGAGAGAGAGCAAGAGAGAGAGAGAGAGAGAGAGAGAGAGAGAGAGAGAGAGAGAGAGAGAGAGAGAGAGAGGAGAGCGAGAGAGAGAGAGAGAGAGAGAGAGAGAGCGAGAGAGAGAGAGTGCACATGTGCGTTGCAGCATGTGTGTGAGACATTGGGGGATGACTTAGCCCTCTCAAAGGTCCTGGGTTCAATCCCCAATGTCACACCACCTACCCCTGGGTAACCATGAGCAGGCAAACTCATCTCTACCTTGTCGACCTAGATGTTAAAACGACGGCTAAATCCCTGAACACTGACAGAGATGTTCATCTGTTTGTTTCATTACTCGGCAATAGCGCCGAAATGCCCGTCGTCTTCCCACCCGACACCTACCTGAAAACACATCATGTCACACCGTCTTGTGCAATGACCTGTGATACGACAGACAACGTGCCATCAAATCCTCCTCAACACCCTGCATAAATTAGATCCCTCAGCCTATTACACACACACACACACACACACGCATACGCACCAACACAGCCTCCACCCAAGGCTAATTAAATGCTTCCTCATCATCATCATCTTATCATCTTATTATTTCAAAAGTGTTACCTGGGGACATTCAGTGTGCCCCCGCCTCTGCGAGAGGAGCAGAGCTGCTGCCTGCCACCAAAACACACCGTCGCCCGCCCACTCCCCCCCCCCCCCCCCCTCCCTCTCGTCTCCATCGCCATAACGATGGCCTCTCAAGGGGGCCGCAATCCATTTCCCTCTAAACCCAATAAGGAGCTGAAGTAACCATTGCAGCGCTGGGATGAGCTAGTGCTGGTGTGGAGGGGGAGGGGGGAGTTCTCGCCTCAGCTGAGGCGGGTGGGGGGGGTCGCATTATGGGGCTCCGTAAGGAATCGCAATGCATAGAAAACCAAATGGCTATTTTTAGCTGCTTTGAGGCTGGAGGAGGGTCCGTACGGGCCTGGTCTTGGAGTGAATGACGGATCAATGGCCTCTATTCAAGTCAGACCTGATCCGTCAATGATCCTTTATGGGCGGACGCTGAGAGACACGCACAGACGAGAGCCGTGTGATGCTGAGGTGGCCCTAGCTCCGATAGATAACGATTTGAATACATTGTACTGCTGTGTTGCTCTGTTTATTCCGCCCACACACAGCAGATTATCATAGAACAACAACAGCATCGATTCATTCATATAAATGTCTGCTAGGCCGTCTTGGGCTGATGTTTGGCATGCGTGCATCAATTCATACGTGCATACATACGTCCTAACAATATGCACAATAAATGAATTCCTTCAGCAATTCAACCACTCAATCTAAATATTTAGATTCAATCAAATGGAATTTAAAATGGAAGACACAATGGCCTCATCTCAGCCAACCAGATGAGACTTCCTGAGAGTCTGAGGTAAACCTCAGATAAACCTCAAGTCACTCCATTTGAGACTGAACTTGGATGTTCTGGACTGCCTCCCTCATGCATTAGACTGCCTTCCCCATGCATTAGACTGCCTCATCACGCAGTAGAATGCCTTCACCACCATGCACTAGATGGTGGTGATGTGCCTGGGACCTTACTGACCTGGAACATCTGCTTCACCTTCCTGCGCGGCAGGTTGACGTTGAGCTTGTGGAGCAGCTGGTAGATCTCCTCGATGTTCAGGAGACCGTCTCCGTTCTTGTCCGCTTCCTCGAACGTCTGCTTCATCCACGTCTCGAACGCACTCTGGTTAAGGAGAACGCCCTGTGTGTGTGTGTGTGTGTGTGTGTGTGTGTGTGTGTGTGTGTGTGTGTGTGTGTGTGTGTGTGTGTGTGTGTGTGTGTGTGTGTTTGTGTGTGTGTGTGTGTGTGTGTGTCTGTTTTTGTATGCATGAGCGTAGCTGGATGTGCACATTGTTTGTTTGTGGGAATGTGAGTCCGTCTTGGCGTATGTACACTACTTCTTTAGCTGCATAAATCCTTCTTTGCATGTGTGTGTGTGTGTATGCGTGTGTGTGTGTGTGTGCGTGTGTTTGTCTGCATCCCTGTGTGGTTGTGTGTGTGTGTGTGTGTGTGTGTGTGTGTGTGTGTGTGTGTGTGTGTGTGTGTGTGTGTGTGTGCATGTCTGCATCTGTGTATGTATTTGTGTGTGTTTGTTGTGTGCGTGTGTGTGTGTTTGTCTATGTGTATGAGTATGTGTATGTGTGTGCGTGCATGCATGCATGTGCCTTAGTGCGCCGCAATGTGCCTTTGTGCGTGTTTGTTGTGTGCGTGTGTGTGTGTGTGTGTGTGTGTGTTTGTGTTTGTCTATGTGTATGAGTATGTGTATGCATATGTGTATGTGTGTGCATGCATGCAGGCATGTGATTGGTGCTCCGTAATCCCTGAAGGATATTGGTCGTGGGTGCGTTGCCGTCTTGCCAGGGAGTCCTCGTCGCTGATGCCGGCCATCAGGTAGCGCAGGCCGGTCACCCAGGTGCGGGCCTCGTCTGCGTTGGAAGTGACCAGGTCCAGGGACTCCATGTGGTTCCCGTGGTACACCGTGAAGCAGCAGGCCGGCTCGAAGCCCCCCTCCGCGTGCCGGTGGAAGATGTCCGACTGATGGCCCTCCGTCACTTTGTACAGCGAATCAATGGTGACTAGCACAGCAGGAAGGAGGAGCACGAGGAAGGGGGGGAGGGAGGGGGTGGGGAGGAAGAGGAGGAGGAGGAGGTGAGGAGGTGGAGGTAGAGGAGGAGGAGGAAGAAGAGGAGGAAGATAAGTAGGAGGTGAAGGAAGAGGAGTTCGAGGTAGAGGAGAAGGAGAAGGAGGAGGAGGAAGAGGAGTAGGTGGTAGAGGGGGAGGAAGAGGAGGAAGAGAAGTAAAAGGTGAAGGAAGAAAAGTTGTAAGTAGAGGAGAAGAAGGAGGAGGAGGAGGTGGAAGAGGAGAGTACAGGGAGAGCAAACAGTGTGGAGTATAATTAGAGAATGCGGAAATATCTGTCCGTCCCATCTGTCTTTTTGTCTGTCCATCTGTTAATCAATGCCTGTCTTCCTGCCTGTTTGTCTGTCTGCCTGTATTTCTAGCTCTGTTCGTATGTCTAATTGAACACAAACACACACACACACACACACACACACACACACACACACACACACACACACACACACACACACACACACACACACACACACCCACTTACCCTCCCACAAACCCACACACCCTCCACAACCACACCCACCCATCTACCAACGCACCTACCCACCCACAAACACACACACACACACACACACACACACACACACACACACACACACACACACACACACACACACACACACACACACACACACACACACACACACACACACACACTCATGGAAAACGCTGGGTCCGTTTATCTTCATCCCAGTGTCACTGGAGGACAGCTCAGGGGCTTATCTCATGTCTAAAGTGCACACACAGATACAGGATCGCATACACACGCTAGCATCACTCAGACGGGTTGAAAGCCACGGTGGGGGGGAGAACAATAACGCGGATAAAGCGATAAACAACCCTGATGAATTGGAGATAGCAGAAAATGCTGGGATAATAACTAATCTGCTCCGAAACCACGGCGATGGACAGTAGGAAAGCAATCCTAAATCCAGGCAGAGCTGGATGGAAAATACAAAACCAAGGGGGAAATAAGTGGCACGCAATGAGAGAGATGCCGGAAGAATTACAGGGAAAGCATGAGGCATGCGGTCAATACGAGGCCGGGCAGATGGAGCAATATGTTAAGGCGACACCGACAGAATCAGACAAACAAAGAAACAAAAGAGTACAAAAGACTAATAGTCTATAGTAATAGACTAGTGTGTGTTGGCGAGCACATCGGTATGTTTCTGCAGTGCACAGCAGTGCACACCTCATACACACCTTCAACGTCAGCCATTACGCCATACATCATCTGCCATACAGACATACACAATTAGACATGATCAAATCCACGCTGAGAGGGGAAGATCCTCAACACAACCCACCCACAGAATAACATAGCAGTCTCTCCCCTTACCGGTCTCTCCCCTAGACCGGTCTCTCCCTGAGATAGTTCTCTCCCTTAGACCGGTTTCTCCCCTTGACAGGTCTCTACCCTAGACCGGTCTCTCCCCTAGACCGGTCTCTCCCCTAGACCGGTCTCTCCCCAAGACTGGTCTCTCGCCTCTATCTTTCTCTCCTAGACTGGTCTCTCCCCTAGTTTGGTCTCTCCCCTAGTTCTGTCTCTCCCCTAGACCGGTCTCTCTCCCAGACCGGTCTGTCCCCTTGACTGGTCTCTCCCCTCTATCTTTCTCTCCTAGACCGGTCTCTCACCTAGATCAGTCTCTCCCCTAACCGGTCTCTCCCCCGGCCCCCCGCTCCCCCCCTGCCCTCCCCCCCGCTCCCACCCCCCTGGCGGTCACTTACTCTTGGCCTTCTCGCTCTTCCTGGAGGGCTTCCAGCGGATGCAGGAGCGGTGCTCGTCCAGGTAGAAGAGCCGCAGCAGCCCCTTGGAGCCGGCCTTCAGCTTCACCATCTGGGTCCCCGACTGCATCACGCTCATGCATCGCTCCACTGCGGACCGGAGGCCATGACACACACACACAGACAGCGACACACACAGACAGACAGACAGGCACACGGGTCAGCGGAGGGATCTGTTAAAGGGGAGGAGGCTGCAGGAACCGGAGCCTGCGTCTCGGCCGGCGGTGCCAAGTGGGGCGCATCAATGGAGTCACTGTGTGGCACAATGAGGCCCAACGGACACCGGTGGACCAGGGACACGGGCCGGAGCCCCCACAGGGGTCTGACTGTGTGGACGGAGGGACAGAGGGACAGAGGGATGGAGGGACAGAGAGAGAGAGAGAGAGAGAGAGGGGCGAGAGAGAGGAGAGAGAGAGAGAGAGAGAGAGAGAGAGAGAGAGAGAGAGAGAGAGAGAGAGAGAGAGAGAGAGAGAGAGAGAGAGGGGCGAGAGAGAGGAGAGAGAGAGAGAGAGGAGAGAGAGAGAGAGAGAGAGAGAGAGAGAGAGAGAGAGAGAGAGAGAGAGAGAGAGAAGAGAGAGAGAGAGAGAGAGAGAGAGAGAGAGAGAGAGAGAGAGAGAGAGAGAGAGAGAGAGAGAGAGAGAGAGAGGGAGAGAGAGAGAGACTATAGCTCAATTCTAGTTGGTTTTCTAGCTAGCCAACACACCTGAAAGCAAGGTCACCGAGGGTCAATGTGTGGGAAGATGACTTAAGTGAGGTTTCAGAGGCTGAATAAAATAATCTCTCTCAGTGTTTTTCACTCTCCTTCTCTCTCCCTCACCCCTGAGCAAGGGACAGTCTGTGAGGGAAGGAAAGCTGAGGAGAGACACTGAGGTGGGGTGACCCCACATCTGATGGCCCTTCACTCGTCTTGAAATCCACACACGTTTTCCTGGAACATGGATGCTGCCATGATGCGAGGTAGAGTAAAGAAAATAACTGAAAAAGGTTTGCCTGCCATCACTTGACACGAGGGAAAATTCATGGTGAAATGGATGAGGGGAATGAAAACAACGGTATGTGGTTCTGGTTTCGGTGTGTTTAATTGGTTGATGGTCTGTAGGTGTCCAACATGCAGTGGATGAAAGCTTAGCTTCAAACTTCCCCCATCTTTGTTGTGACAGATGGCGGCAGACAGCCGAGAGACGGCTTCCTGTCCCCATTAAGGAATATCGAGTGTGTGTGTGTGTGTGTGTGTGTGTGTGTGTGTGTGTGTGTGTGTGTGTGTGTGTGTGTGTGTGTGTGTGTGTGTATGTGTGTGTGCTTGTATATCTGTGTGTATGTGTTTGTGTGTGTGTATACATGTGTGTGTGTGTGTGTGTGTGTGTGTGTGTGTGTGTGTGTGTAATTTTGTGTGTGTGTTTGTGTGTGTGTGTGTGTGTGTGTGTGTGTGTGTGTGTGAGTGTGTGTCTATGTATGTGTTTGCGTGCGTGTATGTCTCTGTGTATGTTTGTGTGTGTGTCTATATTTGTGCGTGTGTGTATGTGTGTGTGTGTGTCTATATTTGTGCGTGCGTGTATGTGTGTGTGTGTGTCTATGTGTGTGTGTGTGTGTGTGTGTGTGTGTTTGTGTTTGTGTGTGTGTGTGTGTGTGTGTGTGTGTGTGTGTGTGTGTGTGTGTGTGTGTGTGTGTGTGTGTGTGTGTGTGTGTCTATATGTGTGTGAGCTTTAATTACACTTAATGAATACACGTAGTTAACGACACGCCCTCATTTCCGGTTCATTTGATTGAGTCATTTTGCATTCATACTGCAGTCACATGCAACATGTACGTGCATACATGCCCATCAGAGTGTGTCTTAATCTGCCAGGAAGTATCATTATTTTCTTGGATATTATACTTTTCAAAATAGGTCCCTTAGCACATAACACAAGAAAACAATGCACTTAAGTGAACAATAGTCCATAAATTCACAGGGTATTGATGCTGAGCTCAAACGATAATGATATGAAAATGTATGTTTCCATTTTATACTCCATGCTGCTTTCAAACTGTCTTCTGTGACTGCCTTGAAACCTCCACATGAACAGTGAAGTCAGGTGAGGTAGCAGGTGGACCTAGGAATGTGCATAATAATGGTCCTCCCTTTCCATTCCTTGTCTGATGACTGATGGTTTGTGGTCAAATGTTTTTAAAAACCTTATAACATAAACAGCCATCAAACTAGGCTGTCACCATCCTTTATGTCTGAATGGCGAGACAGCTCTGAGCTTCGCTTTGTAGTGTGAGTCCAAATAACAAAGAAGCACGTAAAGAGGAGCGGTAACGCTACGGCGCCGTCGTAACGCACACGCAGAAAGTGAGTTGTTATTAGTCACCGAGAATCATGGAATCGCGCTCTACACATCCACTCCATATTATCATTTGTGACTCTGTCAGGATGAAGACGCT
Organism: Gadus morhua; assembly: GCF_902167405.1. NCBI lineage: Eukaryota > Metazoa > Chordata > Actinopteri > Gadiformes > Gadidae > Gadus > Gadus morhua. The sequence goes on from NC_044063.1 coordinate 12,558,971, forward strand.
CCACAAAGGAGGAGGAGGGAGGCAGGGGGGAGAAAGGGGAGGAGGAGGGGGAGGAAGAGGAGGGAGAAACAGAAGGAAAAGACACTTGACAGCACACTTTCGTAGTTTGGATCATGGTATTTTTGTTTGTGTCCCGATAAAAAATCGACGCTGCTGCAATTCAAAGCTATTTCAAACCCTCTGTGGGTTTCCTCCTTTACACACACACTCACACAAACACACACAAACATACACAATTTCACACAAACACTCACACACAAACACGCATCCACATCCGGCAGCCCCTCTAAGAATAGAGGCGCGAACAGCTCTGTGATATCCCAGCCACTCCAAGCGTTTAAGCAGCCAATTCTCATTAACGGGCAGTTAACGAGCTGGCAAGTCCCATCGTTAAGTGAGCATCAGGGAGTTTCCGGTATTGGAACTTCGCTGTTCGGTGTCTGATGCTGGAAATATAGGCCGGGAATGGAGGAGATGGGCTCAGATTGAACTTCCTTTGTGTTCAGCTTGGACGGAGCTCTACCTGGGGAGCTGGGGAGCTGATTTTCAGCCAGTCGATGAAGGTGCCAATGAAGGTGCTTGAGAACCAGTTTCTAAAAACAAAGACAGCGCCAACAAACAGCCCAATGGCTCCTCACTGCCAACCGTAGAGATAGAAGCTGCTTTCTCCTGTGTTGACTTGTTTTTGTTATGCAATGCAATCGAGTCTTGCGTATGTTCTGATGGAGAGAAAGACTTTTGATATTAATAATATCCCTCGCAAAATCGGAACATGTGGATGTGACCTCACACAGAGTGGCTATTCTGGTCTACTAAAGCATGCTGGTGAGTTTTTCCTAGAAGCTGAGATCCAGCTGTGTTGTGAGACTGTGTGTGAGCTTAAGAAGAACACGTGATGTGATGTGCGAACGAGAGGTCAGATGTTATCAGTCATGGAGCAGATTCAGTGAGCTTACAGACAGGGAAGTACATTATTAATGGCATATCAAGGTCATAAGTAGCAGTACACCTCTGCTTACAGTGTCAGCTTAGCTCAGGCGGTAGAGAGTGTTGGCTGGTAACCGGAAGGTTGCCAGTCCAAACCCCGGCTCCTCCTAGCGTGTCAAGGTGTCCCTGAGCAAGACCCTTCACCCTGAATGCTCCTGACGATCTGGCTGGCGTGGTGCCTAGCATCGTTGACTCAACCGTCTGTGTGTGAATATGTGGATGAAGTGTTGTAAATCGCGTCGGATAAAAGCATCTGCTAAATGCCCTGAATGTTAATGTAAATGTTTTCATGCTTGGGTTTATTCATTTTAAAAGGTTAAAAGCTTTCACAAGTGACACTGATGTCAGTCGATTAAGCGATGGTAGTGTTAGTGTAATGTCAAAAGATAATTCTGCAGATGGCCATAGATTTTAGAAACCTTCACAGACATCCATATTAATGTAAAGTACTTCGTTATGCCATTGTGTACCCAGCCTGGCTCAAAGTACACATATCCCGGAGTACAACCACAGCATGGGCTTAGACAGCTCAACCACCACATTATTGAAACTTATGTATTATTTAATATTCAATGCTTAAAAAAAGGTGTTAATAAAACAATATCGCAGGGGACAGCTAAATAAACTGCATGAAGAACACACATTCCAAGAAAAAACAATTTAATTTCAGAACAGATGCAGGCAAATACCGTTTGTTCCTAGAGTCTTTATCCTGTCTGACAACATCATCCAACACTACCATCTCTCCTCCCTACTTCCCTTTCTTCTCCTCCCATCAACGCTCCCCTGCCTTCCAACTCCCTCCCTCCCATTGTTGAACCCTGGGAGGGAGGGAGTTACGATGTAGTTGCACAAACGCTTTTATCTTAAGCACCTTACACTGATCTCCGACTCATGCTGTTTGGGAGCGTGTAGGATCTCCGCCTCTTGCTGTAGGAAGCCTTCAGGTTTGCTTAGGCCATTGAGGAATGAATCCAGAAAATGGTAAATAGACTTTTCTAACCAGCTGCCACTCAAAGCTCTTCACAATATTGCCTTTTTTTCTAGCGCTTTTCTAACCAGCTGCCACTCAAAGCTCTTCACAATATTGCCTAACATACACAAATGAACACACCGAAAGCGGTGTCAAGCATGAAAGGAGACAGCCAGCTTGTCGGGAGCAATCAGGATCAGGTCTTGCTCAGGGTCACCTCGACACTCTAGGAGGAGCCGGGAATCGAACTAGCAACCTTCTAGTTACCAGCCAACCCGCTCCAGTGCCTGAGCCACATCCGGTAACTTTCTGCTGTGGGTGGAACCCCCTGGCCACCGCTTCCATATCCTAACTGACGATATAACCAGTCTCTGTAGCCTGCCTGTTGCCTGTGGTCTGGAAGCTCAAAGCGAGGACAGCCATGACGGAGGAGAGCGAGGCCAGTATCCTGACTGTTCCCTGGAGAGGAGGAATGCCCTCGAGCCACAAACCTTCACACCGAAACATCGAAAAACGACCGACAACAAGCTAAGAAGATCATCACTACAGCGCTGCCCCTGTAGAGACGATCACCCAGAACACACACACACCCACCCACACACGCACGTACACGGACACATTCACGTACACACCCACAAATACTTACACAAACGCACATGCACACAAACACACCCACGCACACACACACACATACACACAGACACACACAGACACAGTCAAAGACACACACACACACACACCATTTCTCATTCATCATTCATCATTTAACTAGCGCTAAAATATTTTTCTGCCGCTAATGGCTTTATTTGAATCAACACAAAGTCATTAAATGTGTGCCCATCCATACAGTCTAAAAACAATAAACCAATCCACTTGACTACAGTTGCTGTTGCTCCAAGGGACCAAATCAGTCTTTGTTGTTCACACGTGAACTATTTGCTGCAGCCTGTAAACCCCATAATAAACCTGATAAACCGCCCCCCCCTGAAATATCAACTTGTTTTAAAATGAACAACCAAGTCAAAGTACCCAAGGTCCCTCATGTACTGTACGTGTGTGTGTGTGTGTGTGTGTGTGTGTGTGTGTGTGTGTGTGTGTGTGTGTGTGTGTGTGTGTGTGAGTGTGTGTGTGTGTGTGTGTGCGTGCGTGCGTGTGTGTGTGTGTGGGTGTGACTGTGTGTATGTGTGTGTGTGTGTGTGTGCGTGCGTCAGTGAGTTTTAATGTTCTAACGCGTGCGTTGGGCTGTAACCCATGAGTAGAGAGAGAGAGAGAGCGAGAGAGAGAGAGAGAGAGAGAGAGAGAGAGAGAGAGAGAGAGAGAGAGAGAGAGAGAGAGAGAGAGCACATCAAAGATATATTGTGCGACAGCGGGCCAGTCAAATCAAACACATTATAATGGCATTCACGAGAGACAGGTCTCTGTGATCAGCAAATTAACTAAGTGCTCAGATCTGTACAACCGAGCTCAGGACACAACGGTTACACATTTAACACTGAGCCTCTGTCTACCTTCATCAGCATTATCATCCTCATCACCACTCCCACCATCATCATCCCCGTCAACTCTATCACTACAATCAGAGATAGCAAGATAAAGGTCTTTATTAAAAGTCTTCTCAACTCTGTTAATAAAACACGAATGTGTGATCTTCAGTGTGCAACATCTCCACGAGTGACAGCAAACGTCTCCGAGAGTGAGACCCCACGTTCGAATGAAGCTCCACACACAGGACGGTTGCCTTGAAGTTAATTACCGGAATTGACCTCAAGAGTTTGCATGATTTATTTATAACTACAAAATCCATATTCAGCGGCATCTGCCTCGTTCTTCATGAAGTATTCATGCAGCGTGCGCCGCGACCACACAAGAGCAGGGACGCAGGAACACCCCATCCAACGTGTAATTGAAGGTAGGGATTCAGAAGGGCCGACGCCTCATTGTTTCGCCTGTCATCAGTTGTCTCTCTATCGATTTGTGGCGAACAGGACGAGATAAATATGCTGAGGAATGGATGTTAATTGGCCGATATTATCGAAACAGTCCATGCTCCACAACGCAGAACAAATGACGCAACATCTGGAATTACGTTTTGCAGCAAACATCTTCAAGAAATCGCCTCCCACTGGATTCTGTAATCCACAATCCACCCGTAACCTGTAGCTGGAGACACAAGCTGTTCTGCAAGCGTGGAGAGTTTGTGTTTATTTTTATGGTCTTCATCAAGTGGCTACACATTAAATAACAGTGGCGGTGCACAGCAGGTTCAAACCTATTATCACCGAGTGAGAGTTATACAATCACCCTGGGGACACTCTAATACATAATCATGAGCCGCTTCCTCCTGCCACGCTGGAAATAGCAACCCAGCCAGCGGTGTTGATGTGGGCCCAGACACGGCAACACAAAGGATTGTAAAAGGGTTCACACTCACAATGGGAGCTGGGATGGGAGAACAACCATGATGGGAAAAAGGGCCAGAAGAGGGGGAGCTGTCGACCCCGACACATTCATGCGATGTTATCACTTAGAAGGACCCTTCTTTCTATTTATCGACCGCAGACAACTCAATGAATGTGAAAACACGAAAAGCGTTGGTCGTTCCGTACTCACCTGTCTGGGCGATCCTGCCCTTCTGGGGCACGGCCACACTGCCCCAGACATGGGAGACGCTATGGGCGAGCAGGGGTGCCACGCTCGCGACGGACGACCTTTCAGACGCAAAATAGCTGTATTTCCCTCCGTGGCGCGAGTATGTGTTGAAGAAAGGTGAACAGAAGATGGCCATCTTCTCTGCGTTTACAGCGGGTCAGAGACGCTACCTGTAGGATTTGAACTCATCTCACGACCGGTGTGGCCGCCTCCACCGACTTCAAGCAGATCCAGATTCATCTCCTATTATTAACACGGACTCCATCAGATGTCCCAACCTCCCCCATGTGATCTGGAGCGGCACCTTCATCTGAACCTTGCATGTCTTACACACACAAGCACATACACAAACACACACACACACAAGCACACGCCACCTTTCTCCCAATCATCTGTTCTCCACCCCTCTGTCTCGCCAGCATGTCATCTACCTCTCTGAGGCTCCTTTGAACATTTGAACAGCTGTGTGTGTGTGTGTGTGTGTGTGTGTGTGTGTGTGTGTGTGTGTGTGTGTGTGTGTGTGTGTGTGTGTGTGTGTGTGTGTGTGTGTGTGTGTGTGTGTGTGTGTGTGTGTGTGTATGTGTGTGTGGGTGTGTGTGTGTTCATGTTTGTTTGTGTGTGTATGTGTGTTTGTGCGCAGGCACATATGTGTGTGTGTGACTGTGACTGTGTGTGTGTGTGTATGTGTGTGTGTATGTGCCCACGACCGTGTGTGTGTGTGTGTGTGTGTGTATGTGTCGTGGTCCTGGTATTGTTGTTTGGACAGTGATTATGAAGAGGAGAGT